>NC_086319.1:306594792-306849792 GCF_036172605.1 Pelobates fuscus | reverse complement strand
AGCTGCATGAACAAAAACTGGAAATGATTCAGTCAACAGAGGATCTGCTTGCATTAAGTTGTTGGTGATTGTGACCTGTGCAGGGGAAATGGCTTATTGAGATAGATATCCTCTGTTTCCCCTGGGACAGCTGTCTGCACTTTTTTTTTTTTTTTAATTGTTGGCCTTTTACCAGAAAATGATATGGGTAAATAAACTGTAAATGTGCTCTATAGATGCATCATTCCAATTTACTGACTGGCATCTACATCATATTATGGTACTTAATTCATTACAGCATCAACTGTAAAATCAGTCGAACTATCAGGGTGGAAGGTACCAGTCCCAGCAGTAACATTTTGGCCTACATTCCTTTAGAGATTGAGTATATAAGTACCATTAAGTTGGTTAATAGCAACAACTATTTATCCTCTGCTGATTTGGGTTAGTCCAAAAGTGTGCACGAAGCGCTTTGTGACTCATTGGAGAGAAAAGTCCTATATAAACAGATTATCTTCATTTTATTAATGATTAAGTGGTCCCTCTTTACTCATGAGCTTCTAATGTTAAAGCAAGCTAGGGAAAAGAGTTATAATCAGTTACATTATAAAGTATAAATAGAGAGTAATATTTATATGAAAATCTGAAGCCTAACTACTGTATAAAGTAAATGTAACATTTTATAGTTTTTGAATCTCCATCAAATAGCTTCATGTCAATTAACTTGTCATCGAAAATGTTACGGTAATTCACTGAACTGGGAATTGAGAAGGAAATACAATTTTTATATCATCATAGCCAAATAAAAAAAAATAAAAAAAAAACAATCTCCAAATAAGATTTGATCTAGCAGCAATAAAGGGTCCAAGAGGGAGTGGATGGGTCAACAGTTATATGGGCAAATGCAGAGTAAATGGGGCAGTAGTAACAGTGGTTGATACGGAGTGTGTGGGACAGCAACATCGTGGGTTGATAAGGAGTGTGTGGGGCAGCAATACCATGGGCTGATAAAAAAAAAGGCATGAGGCAGCAATGCCATGGGCTGATAAAGAGTGTATGGGGCAGCAATGCCATGGGCTGATAAAGAATGCATGGGGTAGCAGTAATATGGAAATTAAGGAGGGGATGAGGCAACAGTGACATGGGCTGGTAAGGAGTGAATATGTCAACAATGGCATGAGTTAATATGAAGCAGATGGAAGCAGTGTTGACATGGGCTGTTAAGGTATAGATGGGGCAGCAGTGACATGGATTGAGATAGAGTGGATGTGGACAGCAGTTACATGGCTAATAGTGTACGGGGCAATAATTGACATGAATGCAAAGGGAAAAAAACAGGTGCATTGTGTTAATAGTTGAGTCTTGAAGCATCAGAGTGGATTGTCAGCAAATCTTGCTCTAGGTTGCTAAATGCTGATAGATAATCATGATCAGTCAATAAAGTGAGAATTACCAGGAACTGAAAGTGAATTCAAAGTGAATTTCAAAATTTAAGTCAAAATAGCCAATTTAAAAAAAATAAATCTCCATGTCAATTTTATTTTTGGTTTGACCTTACATTTGAAATTCGCTTTGAGCTCTCTTTAAATTCTCAGAAATTTTTACTTTAGTGAAAACCACTGAATATTTTATTTATATTTTTATGGCTGATTTAACACTTTCACCTCTTGAGGTACATCTCACATAGATGGAGCACGTATAACAATACAATGCCCTGGGCATACTCCTGGTACTCAAAGGGTTAAGGTGCCCAAATGTACAGAATATATCTCTTCACAATACCATTGTTTTCAATTTATGTTTTTATTAGAGTTTGGATACTCATAATCAGGGCCGGTGCAAGGATTTTTGGGTACATAGGCGAAGATGTATTTTTCCGCCCCCCCCCCCCCCCCATTCAAAAATAACATCTTCACCTATGTGCCTCTTAACCAGCCCCTCTCCCCGTCCATTATTGGTCCCCTCCCTTCCCTGTCCCTTAGTGTTCTTCTGACAGTCACACACACTCAATGACAAACACAGAGACTCACTGATCTGACACACACACTGATTGACACTCATTGACAGACACACTGATAGTCACACACAGACTCAATGACAAAGATACTCTCACTGATTTGACAGACACTCACAAACACACACTCCCATGCAACACTCATACAATACCTCACAGACACACATACACTCACGCACACACTCACAGTCACTCACAGACACATACACTCACTCACGCACACACTCACAGACACACATACTCGCTCACGCACAGACTCACAGTCACTCACAGACACACATACACTCACGCACACACACACAGACACACATACACTCACTCACGCACACACTCACAGACACACATACACTCACACACAGTCACTCACAGACACACAGTCACTCACAGTAACACATACACTCACTCACGCACACACACAGAGACACATACTCACAGACACTCACTCACACACAGACACTCACACACACTCACTCACTCACACAGAGACACATACACACTCAGACACACAGACACTCACTCACACACTCACTCACACAGAGACACATACACACTCACAGACACTCACTCACACACACAGTCACTCACAGTAACACATACACTTACTCACGCACACACACACACACAGACACTCACTCACACACACTCACACACACAGACACTCACACACACACAGACACTCACACACACACACACACAGACACTCACACACACACAGACACTCACACACAGACACTCTAACACAGACACTCTAACACAGACACATCACATACATTCACAAATTATTTTAATACATACATAATATCCACCCAGCCTCCCTACCTGGAGAGCTGGTGTGGATCATTCCCTGGGGTCCAGTGGGGCTGCTGGGCGGCGTGCGGCAGGGAGCTCTAACCTCTCTGCTCTGCTCCCTCGCGGGCTGTCTGCTGATGCCGCGGGAGCCGTAATATGACGTCATATTCCGGCTCCCGCGGCATCACTAGACAGCGCGCGAGGGAGCAGAGCAGAGAGGTTAGAGCTCCCTCGCAGCGCCTGATCGCAGCGCCTGATCGCAGCACTGCCGCTCCGGGGGCGGAGATGGTGGCCGGCAGGAGGGAGAGCTTCCCTCCTGCCGGTCACTGAAATCTTGCGCCCCCGGAGCCGGTGCGCCCTAAGGCGGCCGCCTGTGCCGCCTTATGGACGCGCCGGCCCTGCTCATAATATAACTTTGCCATAATATGAAAGTAATATCAAGAATTAGGTAACACAAGATTATAGCAATATCTCAGAGTTCACTTTGCTGTAGTGTAACAGGTATCAACATGACCGTGTCTACACTTAACGCCTGGTTACATTAATAACAGTCATCTGTTGGGGCTGCAATTGGTAGATTTGAAGATTAGGTGATGCTTAGGTGAGGTTTCAGGTGGTGACGGCTCTTGCGCTACTTGCGCCACAACTGGTCAGCTATGCGGGATCCGAGGGTGTGTGTGCAGCCACTTAGTGGTGAGGCTTGTGAGTGTCTCTTGGGCATTGTCGCTATATACATGTTTTTCTTCGGACCCAGATTACTTTTGAGCGTACGCTGCGATGCGATGTCATCATCTTTGGATTATGGCCCCCCGAGCTCTGGGAGGTGCAGCTGGCGGAGGAACTCCTTTTGGTCGTCCATAGAGGTCAGGATGAGCGTCTGGTTTCCCCGTGGTACCTCCAGGGACCCATCTGCCCCCCATCGGTATCTGACTCCTGCTCCCCGCAGTTGTTTGGCAGCTGGTGCAAGTTGCCTCCGTTCCGCAAGTGCTGCGAATGGTAAGTCCCCATAAAGGGCCACCGTGCTGCCCTCCATTTGCACAGTGCCCAGGTCTCTTGAGCAGGACATAATAGCGGAGCGGGTTGCCATGTCCTTCGTGACCGCTATAGTGTCTCTGGTTGCGTTTTCCGGAGCCGTTGCAGCTTTCCGGATTCGAAACGCTGAAAGTATTGCGGTGGGGTCAGTGCCTCCTTTAAGGCCCATTGTAGACAATAGGCGGTGGATGTAGGGTATTAATGCCTCTCCTTCCACGTTTTCCGGTATCCCCCTGAGGCGTATATTCCGCCTTGGGTGGCGAGCTTCCATAGTGGTGATAGTCCGGGTTAGTTTCTGGACTTGTGAGGAGAGGATCTGCATTGTGTCTTGGGAGTTCTGTATCTGGTGGTCCCTTGCACTTTCTCTAGTTTCCATTGCTGTTAGCCTTTGCTGGATGTCCCCCACTTCTTTCTGTGTGCTTAATATATCTGCCCTCCACACCTCTCTCATTTCTTTTAAGAGATCCCTTATGTCTTTCTTCGTGACAGGGGATGATTCTGCCTCTGATTCTGTGTCAGGACATGGGGGCTCGGACTCTGCTGTAGGTGAGGTAAGGCTTTCCCTATCGTCCTGGGAGTCCTCCTCCTCACTGCTAACTGCGGCCGCCATCTTGACGGCTGCCTGTGGATTAGGCCTTGTAAATGAGAGCCTGATATCGGTCAATTTGGGTGTCTCTGGCTGGCAACTTTTCTTATTTTTGCGCCCCGTTAGTGTCTCTGGTCGGGAGGCGTGTGTGTGGCCGATTTTGGGAGCCGGGTGTCGGGTAAGTGCTTACTTTTTTATGCGCTGTTACGGAGCTCCACACACTCGCGTCCTGTTCGCTTGGCAGCCGGCCACGCCCCCCACAATACAATTTTTTTAATATTATCCATGACATTGGTGGCCAATATGGAAAGACATGAACCATTGACTACATATAGGCTCACATTTCAGAATCCAAGGTTAACACTACACAAACGGCTTAAGAAAACAATGATGGGAGATCCCCATACTAAACTTGAGCATTCAATTTTGCTGAATTAAGATTCAGTCAAAAAAATCAGAGAAGTAAGAAAAGCTTTATGTATATATTATATTTTACAAACATATATGATATATAAACATTTAGTGAAGATTTATTGTCTTACTTTATCTGTGAACCAAATGGTGAGAAAATGCTCCTCTCCGTGTACTGCAAAATATATACTTAATATTTGTACACTGATTAGCTCTTTTTTACACTGTTTTGGTGAGTGTTTCCCCGAATAGTGTATCATGAACAACGTCCAGCCGAACCATCATATGAACAAGTATTGGACGTCCCACACAACATTTCAAGTTTGGAAAAAATTATTTAGATGAACCAAAAATCCTACTGTCGACTAGTCTATTCCATACTACAAAAGAGGTCTATCGATCTAATAGATCCTCCTCTCTTTATCTGTCTATTCCCCTCATTCAGTGGTGCAAATACATGGGAGATGAACTAGGTGGTTACCAAGCCCACTAGTACCAAATATTATAACCATTATAATAACAACTACAATTAAATACAATGAAAACATCCATTTACAATAACTAAAAATGTAAATATATAAATAGAAAAAGGGGTATGCAAAGGTAACGTCATATATCATACAGCCAGTCACTGTATCAACAGCCCTATCTATCGTATAAAGCAAATAATGATAGAGGGGGTGGAGCCTAGCAGTGAAACAGGCCAGATGCCATATCTGGCAGCTCCTGAAAATACAAACACAATCAGCTCGATATCGCAAAAACTAAATGCCATCCATGCACAAAACCCACAGCACTGAACAGGGGAGACCATCCCGCATCACCCTACATCACCTACTACACACCGAGCAGCCGTGGCCTGGAGTACCTCCTGGGCGGAGAGGACGCCTGGAACGCTGGGGGAGAGCTGCAACAGGACTCAGAGTACGAAAGCACGGAGATAGGACGCAGATCACAAAGATCCCAACAAGGTACTGCCACAGCACAGCCTGACATAGGCACCCTATTCCAACGACAGGCACCCGCCAAAATGGCGGCCGAACAAGGCCCAGACCTCACACGGCTACCCCCACAGATCAAACCTCCCAGGGAGTCACACAAGGGGCCATGCAACCTAAACAAACCACGCTGCCCAAACCCACACCCCAGCAGGGAACCACAGATCTGGCTACCAAGCAGGACCTGCAGCAACTGCAAACCATGCTGCAGGACATACAACGCTTGCTGGCAGCAGACTTACCTGCGCTCAAAACGTGCATGCAACAGATCACCTAGAAAGTTGTCAATACAGAGAGTGAAGTTAGAATGATCCAGGGAGAAATCTCCACGCTGAAGGAGTCCTTCCTCCAGCTGCAACACAGCCACCAACTCCTCACAGTACAAGTGGCAGCACAAGAGGATAAAAACCGACGCAATCACATTAAAATCAGAGGCATACCCGCCTCAGTAAACAAAGAGGACCTACCACACTATATTAGGAGACTCATGCAATCACTGCTACCACCCACAACGGCAAGGAAGCTCACATTCGCGGGGATATACCGCTTACCAACACCTCCCAGAGCCGCCACCATGCTTGCTGGAGATGTCATCGTCCGCTGTGTCCTACACCAAGACAAGGGGCACATCATGAATGCGATCAAAGGCAAGACTCCACTGGATTTCGAAGAGTCCCAACTAACCTTCTATCAGGACTTAACCAAAACCACTCTCCAATGGAGAAAACCACTCAGTGAACTCACCAGTCAGCTGCGTTCAGCGGGGATACCATACCACTGGGGTAACCCCCGCTCCTTACTAGTCACCCACAAAGGGACCACACACAAACTCTCCTCGGGGACTGAAGCACCCGCACTTCTAACGAAGCTGGGCCTACCAAACAAACCCGACCAAAACACCGCCCAAGCCTGGAACCCAGCAACCGCGGAAATATTCATTCCAAGAAGGCAGAGACTGAACACACAGGCCACCTGACAGGTAGGGGGGAGAAGTCTCCTTCCCCTGCCTGTTCAAAGGCGATACAAAATGTTCATGTTATAAAATGCCTATATACCATTTACCACACACGCATACTTGTTAATGTTACACAAGTTACGACACTAGTTTAATGCTTATTATAAGAGCCTGCTAGAGAAGGCGCTGACACACAATACCGCGTCCACAGAACACGTATCACGGCGCAAGACAGAACACACACCTCCGACAGCCCCTAGGTTAGGGCTACCACCCCTCATCAGTAGTCTCTATTGAGCTCAAGCCAACTACACCTCTACCGAGAGGTAGAGCATACTGAAGACTTATTCACAGGACTCAACAACCAGCATTGCAACCTCTACCAAACCCATACTGACCCAAGCAAGGAACCAGAACCACGACCAGCCTGCTGATAACACTCACACTGGGCCAGACCTCCGCAACCGACCCATGACCTAGGTAACAAAACCACAATCTCATACGTTAGCTACATATATTCTAGACCTTACTCACCACCTAGGATTATCTGCTTGTTATAACTAAAAGAATAAATTGTGCTAAGCTCTGACACATGCATTGTATAATATTTGTTGAAATCTGTTCATACCTGCTATTATGCATATGGAAAACCTATTGTGGGTTTGCAGCACGCAAAAATAAAGAATTTAAAAACAAATAATGATAGAGGAGAAGTGATGGGAGCCTGTCCAGGAACTTACAAAGGACTTGACTATGCTGTTACTACAGGTAGGGAGTATATATATTGTGGAGGTTGTACATAATTCATTTAGATGATCTTGGGTGAGAAGGACTGAGATAGCTGGTATAGGACATGGAAAAAGACACTGCAGAGTAGATGGAGAGAACATATGGAAGGTGTATGGGTAGAGAAAGACTGGAAGGTGAGGGGATAGAATATGTGTAAATATGGTTGTTTGTGTGTCATTGTGTATATGCTAATAGGTATCAAAGTATATACAAACTTAAAGGAACACTATAGGGTCAGGAACACAAACATGTATTCCTGACCCTATAGTGTTAAAACCACCATCTAGCCCCTCTGGGCACCTCATGCCTCCATAAATAAAGCAATATCTTACTTTATTCAAGCCAGAAGCTGTAGATCTGCATGCTGTTTGCCTAAAAAAAAAAAAAGCAGTCTGCTGACATCATTAGAAGTGGTAGCCTGATCCAATCACAGTGCTTCCCCATAGGATTGACTGAGACTGACAAAGAGGCAGATCAGGGGCAGAGTCAGCATGATTCAAACACAGCCCTGGCCAATCGGCATCTCCTCATAGAGATGAATTGAATCAATGAATCTCTATGAGGAAAGTTCAGTGTCTGCATGCAGAGGGAGGAGACACTGAATGTTTGGATGCATTTTAGGCAGCCATGACCCAGGAAGGATCTCTAACAGCCATCTGAGGAGTGGCCAGTGAAGTTATCACTAGGCTGTAATGTAAACACTGCATTTTCTCTGAAAAGACAGCGTTTACAACAAAAAGCCTGAAGGTAATGATTCTACTCACCAGAACAAATCCAATAAGCTGTAGTTGTTCTGGTGACTACAGTGTCCCTTTAAGAGGGAAAAACGAGTGAACCAAATTACATTAGAGGAAAAGCAAATGTACCAGGGACAAGCTGAAAGACTAAAAGATTAAGGGTGCTAGCATTCAAAATTTGTACCCATATTTTCTAGCAGTAACACTGCACACATGTGTTTATAAACAGTTCATACATTTGGCAAATAATTGTAATAATACACTTAAATAAAGCACCTTAAAATTATCATTTATGAAGCACTAAGATATTCTTTCTAATATTCTTCCCTACTTATTTTAAAATGAATTGTCGGGAAGAATAAACCTTGAAAGGCCACCCAAAAAGACCTTGATAAGTCCTCTGTGCTTCCAACCCAGAGATAATCACTTTCTTTCATTCATTTTTTTTTCTTCTGTTTCCAAATTGAAGGAAAAAGAAACGGCTTTAATTTGCATTGAGGGAGTTTCTATCTCACTCCACAGGAACTTGGCTGATGTAATAAAACTGTTATGGCTTCGTATGTGTGGCCCTTCACATAATTTGGACTCCAAACACTTGTTGATTTGTCCAAGGACATCTTGTGAGATTGTGTAGGTGAAAAGACAATGGACTCTTTAAGAAGACCACACAATCTGCTAATAACGCATAGGCTGATTAAGCCAAATATCCTACCACTCCCTTTCTCTGAAGGCGAAATATTAAGGTGGATAAACAGAGAAACAGATGAAAAAAAAAGCAAAAATAAAAAAGCACCTATCTAAAAAAGAAAAAAAAATATTACACATTTAGAAAGCAATGAAGAAATGTTTAAACTCAAAAGGGATCTGTCTCTTGAAACATACAAATGATCTTATGTTAACAGTTGGGATTAAACATCTGTCTCATTGTTATGTGATCATAACAGATGCTAGCGCTAACATTTCCTGCTAGCTCTGTTTGTTAATATTGTTTGTGCAGTACATTGTGCTGTATTCCGCTTAAGGGATACATTTTTATTATCCTTCTGTGCAACTGAACTGATTCTGTGATGTGCTAAGTGTAGTAGCTAAGTCTCATTCAGATTTTGGGAAATCTAAAACCTATTGATGTTTCTCTGAACATTATTTCACAATAGATGTATTTCTAGGAGAGAGTTTTATATACAAACACAATTTTATTTCTGATTCAGCCACTCTAATTAAACAACCTGTCTGCCTGTCTTGCTTGTCTACAATATAATGATAAATCGCACACAGATGAGCTTGCTATATATTCACCTGGGTCACCTGTGTTCCATCAGAGATTGTGACTATACATCCTAGAGCACAATGTGCAGGGGTTGTGCATTAATTATATTGATCATTGGGGATTTCCACTTCTCCCATCCAGCGACCTGTTGAAGAGAGGCCAATAAAACATGATGAGTAGTTAACTGAATACTCTATTAGCTAAGAAGGTTGTGGGATATGTGTTTATTGCAAAGAATGTATGCAATAATGTTGCCTTAGTTAGAACTTTCAGTTATATGAATATTCTTTTAACTAGGAATGGTGTGGGGTTTGTATTTACTGCATAGAATGTATGCAATCAATGTTGCCTCAGTTGAGCCCACATCTCATGGTCTCAAGGATTTCCCACTTTAGTTTACTTTGAATATACAATATTAGGCACAGTGTCAATGATTACCAGCTCCCTCCCCCCCCACATAATAAGCTAATAAGATACCAAACCATTTTTATATGAAGTGCTTAATAAAACAAAATATATTTTGTGACGTTATGGGTAGTTTTCATGTCATTGACATCTAGGCTATCTCTGGAAAGACAACTTATAATGGGGTTGGAAAATATAACAGGCCAGAGCGAACACCCTGATCTATAATTTATTCAACATCCAACATCATCTCACCACTTCCAACGTGGAATCAGTGGGGACAGCAAAGGCTGCATCTCTCCTTACTGTAACTCACTGCCAAATTGCATGTTGTCTTTGGAAAAGTAGTGTAACTATTCCTGGTTAATCAGAATTAGCAGGAATCTATGATCTGCAAACTTTCTTTGTCTTAGGGATGAGCATAACCACCTAGCAAAGCTAGGACCTTGGTCCAAAGCTAGGACCTTGCACAAAGCTAAAAAGCTAAATTTCACTATAACCACGCTCTCCAAAGTAATATGCATGAGCACTACGAATTAAGGATCGTAAGTTCTAAATTACACATTACTATGCAGTTATGATCAAAGGGAGAAAAACAGGAAATAAGGCCAATGGCAGAAACATACAGGATATAACACCTATTACTTGATACATGATGTTCTACAGCATATAACACCTACTACGTGTTGCATGATATTATACAGCTCTTAATTGTCCAGGGGTATATTCACTAAGCATTGGATAAAGATAAAGTATATTATTGCAAATAGCTGACCTGTTAACCAATTCTAAACAGACTGGCCAGCCGATCATCTGTATCTTAAGCCCTGGGTAAATATAGGCAAAGTGTATTATTCCCAACAAGCAGATTATTTATGCAAGGAACCCATGAGAATTGAATTTGCATATACTACTAGCATCAAATCTTCCTACTTAGGTGGATCCTTTGTTTGTTGTATATAGTTTGTTGTATATAGCTATAGTCTGTAAAAAAACAGAAAACAGTTAGAAATAGGCTGAAAATCCACAAGATATCCTTATATAAAGAAAAACAAACTACCACCAGCAGGCAAAACCCTTACACTAGGGCAGGGTTGGACGGGCGCTATTCCTAGGTGGTTATGCTCATCCCTAAGACAAAGAAACTTTACAGATCATAGATTCCTGAAAACTCTGATATGTCCTCCGGGAGGCATAACCACTTAGCAAAGCTAGTGGGTAGAATAGCACACACCTGCTGGTGGTCCTAAGAAACTGCAGGCGTTCAACTTCTGATTGCCTCTAGTAAAATCTAACAAAGGTTTTACTGGACAACCACCTTGCAGCTTTCAAGATAATAGGGAGGGGAAGGCCCTTTGCTGCTGCTTTAGCAGAAAGGTCAAGGTACAATTGTACCAAACTGACTAAACATGAGCCTGGTTCAGAAGGATCTTGAACCAAATCTAATTCCACCGGAATTATGGAGAAATATGGGATGTTTTTTGTCTCTCTTTTAGTATAATATGGAACCCTCCCGGGGTCTGGGACAACCATGGTTCTGAAATATGGATTTGAGTTAAGTCAGCTCCTCTAGCTGCCAAGGCCAAAGACCGCAGAGAAGCCAACTTAATAGCAGTCCATCTTAAATCAATTTTAGCATTATCCAAAGAATTAAGGACATTTAATAGGAAGTCTACATCCCAAGTAAATGTGTAACATGGAGTATATGGGTGGCAGACTGATAACCCTTTTAGTAATCTCAAATACAGGGCATCCTTAGTAAGGTTAGGGATAAGGAAATTTAAAGCAGTTCCATAGGTCTTGATTGTACTGACTGCTGAACCAGAATGAAACTTAAGGGTAAGAAATTCTAAAGCCAGTGGAATGGTATCAGATCCCTGAGAAGCAGATAGAAAATAAACCTCCCATTCTTTGAATTCCTCAATCATCTTTTTATATCTAACCCTAATTCTTTTTTTTTTTTTTATATTTAAATTTTTATTATTTTTTCATAATAGTCACAAATAACAATCGTGAAATTAGAAAATGCAAACAGTACATACATAGATACTTTGATTGGAGAATTCGGAATTGAACAATTCTGTACACTGTGTTTAGGGATTTCCATAACCAACGGTTTGATCAGATTAGGTTAAACAAAATGACAAGTTGAGTATAGAAACCTGGTATAGAACATTATATAACTCAATATGTAAAACATGAGAGCGGTTGCACATTTTAGTAAGATGCCTGTTAATACTTGTGAGGTCGTGGAAGTATAAATTACTTTACTTATTTTACAACATATTTCCAAACTTTATAGTCTATAATCACGTCATCAAGTCCTTAGTCGCCTCTGTAAAAGAGAATGTTGTCAACAACATTCGTTTAGGTACGTTATTGTCCTTGTATATTTCATATTGCGCTCCCAGCCGCCCGTGGACAGTGCCCAGAAGGCTCCTCCCCTAATTATCAGTCGGTTATCATGGAAATGGTTATCATGGAAATTTGTCTATTGAGTTCCCAATCCTGTGAAAGTATTCCACGGAGCCCAAACTTTGGTATATCTCGTATAGTTCCCTGCTTTAGCATGTGTTATTCCTTCCAGTTGTTTTGTGTCCTCTACCCTCTGAATCCACTCCCTGAGCGAGGGGGGGTTTGGCTTTTTCCAGTGTTTGGGAATTAGTTGCGTGGCGGCCATGACTAAGTGGCGGAAAAGGGCAGTTTGCATTTTTGAAAAACCCTGAGGAGGCATGAGAAAGATGTATTGATCTGGGGCTAGTGTAAATTTGGTTTGGAAAATGCTTTGTGTAATAGTATGTATCCTGTTCCAGAATTTTTCTACTTGCGAGCAATGCCACCAGATGTGAGCATGAGTTGCTCCTGTTTGGAAGCATCTCCAGCACTGGTCTGGAGAGGTGGTATGTATCATGTGGATCTTCGCTGGGGTATGGTGCCATCTTGTTAATCTTTTATAATTGCTCTCCTGTGCTGATAAAGAAATAGTAGAGGTATGTGCTGCTTTGAGTATGTAGTGCCATTGTGGACGTGTGAAGTTCACCTTCAGCTCTTCTGTCCATTTAACTGTATACCCTGGAAGAGTATTCTCTTGAGATTCTCTAAGCAGTGTGTACATTGAGGATAAGATTTTCCTAGTAAGCGGGTGTGAGGAGCAAAGTTGTTCTAATTTTGTAAGTGGTCTGTCCCCCAAGGGTAGTAGGTTTTGAGTCTTGATGAAGTGTTTCAATTGGTGGTAGTGTAAAAGTTGTATTACTGTCGGGTTGTCAGTCGGTAGAATTTGGAGTAAAGTCTTGACTTTGCCGTTCTGAGTCACATCACGTAACTGTAGTGTCTCGTTTTTGTGATAAAGTTCGAAAGATTTGCCCGAGTCCCCTTGTTGGAAGTAGGGATTGTGAGTGATGGGATATAGCGGAGACGGGATTGGAGAGATGTCTAGTTTTTTTCTAAGTTTGTGCCACATTTTGAGGGTTGTGTCAATCGTCGGGTGGGACTTGTGGGTTCCCTTCAGGGGAAATGTAGGATTAGAATGGGACCAAACGCATGTATGTAGTGGGAAGCTGTGGAGGGCATTTTCAATGGTAACCCATTGTTGGGTTCGTGTGTTTCTGGTCCATTCGTAAACCCTCTGTAAATGTAATGCCTGGTGGTATAACTCAATATCAGGGAGATTTACTCCTCCATTTCCTTTGTTTCTCGTCAGGATAGAATGAGCTAGCCGTGGTGATGTGTGTGCCCACAAAAATTTTGTGATTATGGATCTGCTTGTGATGAAGAAGGTGCGTGGGATTGCGATAGGAAGCGTTTGTAGGAGATACAGAAGTCGGGGTAGGACATTCATTTTAATTATATTGATTCTGCATAGCCAACCAAAGCAAGGTTTGTGCCATGTCTGTAAATCTTTAGTAATGTTAGCTAGTAGAGGAGGGAAGTTTAATGCATAAATCAATTCCAATTTGTTTGGAATGTGCACACCTAGGTATTTAATCGACCCTGGGGCCCAGTTGAAGTTGAATTTGGACTGTAGTAACATATCCGTGTTTCCCGTTGTGTGAATTGGAAGAAGGTCGCATTTAGTTAGGTTTTACCATATGTTTCCATCTCCGCCATTAAGTGAGGTAAAGTCGAGAGTGGGTTAGTAATTGTGAATAGTAGGTCATCTGCAAAAGCAGTGACTTTGTATTCCTGTTTATCAATCTTAAAGCCCTGAATATGTTTGTTGTCTCTGACACCCTGAAGGAACGGTTCTAAGATTAAAATGAACAGAATAGGGGAAAGAGGGCACCCTTGTCTCGTCCCATTAGTGATGGTTACTGGCTGGGATAACTGGCCATTAACCCTCAATCTGGCTGTCGGTGCAGAGTATATGGAGTTCAACCATTCTTGCCAGCGTGGGCCAAAACCTAACTGTTGCATTGTGTGTTGTAGTAGCGCCCAACTAACTCTATCAAATGCTTTCTCCGCATCGATAGCTAATAGAGTGCTGTCTATTTTGCGCGATTGGGCCCAATGTACAAGATTAATAATTTTAGTTGTGTTATGCTTTGCTTCTCTACACGGAAAAAAACCGGCCTGGTCTTGGTGGATAAGGCCAGGTAATAGAGGTTTCAATCTATTGGCCATAATTTTGGTGAGGATTTTGATGTCTGCGTTTATCAATAAGATAGGTCGATAGCTGCCACATGCCGTATGATCCTTACCCGGTTTCGGTATTAAAGTGATGGTTGCCTCTAATGCAGACTTGGGGATGATAGATGACAAGTTTTGGGCGTTAAATGCAGTGGTAAAGGGTTGTGCTAGGATTTGAGACAGTAATTTATAGTATTTCCCAGTGAAGCCGTCTGGGCCTGGGCTTTTGCCAATGGGGATAGTTTTAACCACCTGAAGGAATTCGTCGATGGAGATGGGTTCGTCAAGAAATGCTTTATCTATGGGTGGTAGAGTATGTTTAATCCTGGGTGTTAGGAAATCTAGTGTTTTGTGAGGTGGGTTGGGAGGTTTTCAAGTTGTATAAGTTAGTATAAAATTTATGGAAGGCTTTGAGTATGTCTGGCATGTGGCAGGTGAGGTCGCCATTCTCCGTTTTAATTTCGGAGACAAAGCTGGATTGTCTTTCTGCCTGAAGTGCCTGAGCAAGGAATCTCCCCGCTTTGCCTCCCTGTGTATAGTAAGAGCCCTTGGTGAGTGAGAGCTTACGTTTTGCGTTTAATATGAGGATCGATGTGAGTTCCGACCTTTTAGTGAGCAGTAGATTGTAATTTTCTAGGGAAGAGGCGCCCCGGTGTTTACTTTCCAGATTTTTAATATCTTGTGTGAGTTTGGTAATTGTTTGTTCCCTCTTACGTTTTAGCTTTGATGCTATCTTAATTAATTCTCCTCTAAGTACCGCCTTATGTGCTTCCCATGTCATGATTGGCGTCGTGTCTGAGTTGGTATTTTCTCTAAAGTAATTCGTGACTGTTTCTTTTATTTGGGAAACAGCTTCCTCATTGTTCAGTATCAAGTCATTAAGTTTCCATTGAGGAGCGGACTTAGGGATCGAGGGTATGGTCAGCTTGAGTGTAAGTGGTGCATGGTCTGACCACGTGATCGGGCCATAAGATGCTGATGTAATCAGGGGCAGGTGTCTATGATGGAGAAAAATTGTGTCTATTCGTGTGTAAGTGCCGGTGGGAGGTGAGAAGAAAGAGTAGTCTTTTGTCTTAGGATTGACCGCTCTCCAGCTGTCAAATAGTTGAGCCTCATAAAGGATATTTTTCATATGTAGTCTCGTTTGCGTCAGATAGCCCTGCGACGAGGAGGTATTGTCAAGGATTTCATCTAGGGATATATTGATGTCTCCCCCCATTATAAGTATCCCTTCATAAAAGGAGGATAATTTGTGTAATATTTTGTTGAGGGAGTGTGATTGTTTCTTGTTTGGTAGGTAGATATTTGCCAATGTGATTTGAGTGTTTCCTAATTTACCCTTCACGAATAAATATCTGCCAGCATCGTCTAATAATTGATCCTGAAAAGTGAATTGCTTCTGACGGCTGACCAGGATGGCCACGCCCCTCGCCTTAGCCTCAGTGTAGTTGCTAAAATAACCTCTTGGGTAATCCCTATTCTGAAGTCTGGGAGAAGCATCTTTACGAAAATGTGTTTCTTGTATGTAAACAAAGTTTGCCCTACGTCTGTGGAAGTCCGTTAGAGCTATGGACCTTTTCTCAGGGGTATTCAGTCCCCTAGCATTTTGCGTGACAATAATTATAGTGGACATTACTAAGGTGTGGTTGTTAATATGGTGCTTGGAATGTGTTCAATGCTAGTATAGTTTGGAAAGTTAATTGGGTAGTATTAGTGAGATAACCTCCCAAGCCTTCCTAATTTTATTAGGGAAGTTTTGGTGTATAGATGGGGTGTGGTGGTGATACTAGTTACCTTGCAGATAGATTTTCCTATAGGAGACCAGAGAGTCCTTCAGGTCCGCCCCGGGCAACTGGTTGCGCAATAGACTTAATGTTCACAGTCGATGATATGTCTTAGTCTCAGAAGCACAGGTGTGTGGTATAAGCTGTCGGTGGAGTTGTTTGTCAGGCACTAAGCGAGCACCACTGTATATATATTACAACAATGAGAAGAAAAGAGAAGTTAACAAATAGAAAATTAACACGTATAAAACGTATCACTATCAATATCAATAACAATAATACACTTCAGTGCAATTAAATTGACCTCTTGATACTATAAATGAAAAAGTTATTTCACAGGTAAATCGTAATTAAAAACGTAAATATGAGTAGATTAGATCCGAAATGTATTTCTCTCTGTGTTGTGAACTCTCTATCTCATAAAGAGTTTTCTGTACTGTGTAGTAAGACTATGAAAGATTTGATGGAGATTAAACCCCACAATGTGGGTAATCTGTTTTCCCTTAAGGGGAATGTAGTTCAATCTCTTTATTAGAGAGAGAACCGTAATTTATTTGGGGTTGTGTGCTACAGGTGTGTATCTAGGACCCGGGACTTATCGATCCTATTCGCTTAAATAATCTTTAGGAGAGAAGGTCAGGTGACCTATAATTAATAGATTAGATAGTATAAACAGTGGGTGAGAAGATCTCAAATAATCAGTTATTAAGATCACATTCTGTTTTATGGGATGGTTCCAGGTACTCTTTGTTTTTTTTTTGTTTTGTTTTTTAATTATTTTAATTTTTTTATATATTTTTTTTTTATACTAAATACAGTTTACTTCCAATTGTCGTCTAGCCTGGTCTCTAAGTATAAGTCTAATTCCCGTAACTAATCAAAGTGTATATTACATAATTAACTTAAGCATAACCAGTTGAGTGGGGTTTCTTATCCTCAGTTACTTGAGGGAGTCTCTTATGAGTGATTCAGTTTTATGTCTATTATTAGAATAGGAAACCTTGGAGTCCCTGGTTTGTTGTGCCACTAAGGACATTTCTTAGCGTAAAGACTTATTACGGGCATATTAACAATAATCGTTAGACAATGAAACCTATATATATATAAAATGCTGTACAAAATGCGTATAACTTAGGAATTGTGAAGCCAGCGTGTGTGTCTGGACTGTCTTTGGACATACGACCTGAAAACGCAAGTTATTAATCTCCCTGCGTGAGGGTGGTTGCTTCAAAGGTTCAATGACTTTGTCCGATCAGGTTTAGGTGAAAGTCTCGGTGTCCAAGGCTTGCATGCGTCTCAATAAATCACAAACGTGGCATGCGCGAGGTACATAGAGATTTGGGTTGTATGTGGCTAGTTAAAGTGGATTTTAGAAGAAGGAGAACCCCAATCATCTTCGTCCGTTTCATGCAGAATAGTCAGTGGGGTATCATCACGTTAGAGAGGATTAGTCGTTGGAAATTGGTCTCAGATGATTTTGAGTGTTCAGCTGCCTTTCTCGTTGTAGATGTGGTGAGATGAATCTGTTCGGTGGTTTCTTTGTTTTCGCTGGGGTGGTCCATTTCTGTCTTTGTGATATTTGAAGGCTTTCCTGGTTCGGTATTGGATAGTTCCAGTCCATTATAACTGTATCTGGCAGGTCCAGAGCTCTTAGAAATGGGGGGACGTCCATAGTTGAGGCAATTTGGTGGATGTTACCTTTGTTATTCACTATCAGTGCAAAGGGGAAACCCCATCGATATCTAATGTTCCTGTTGCGTAGCAATTCTGTGATTGGTTTAAGTGCCCGTCTTGCCTGTAAGGTGTACCAGGAAAGATCCGGATAAATCTGTATTGGATTTCCATGAAATAGAAGTGGTTGTGATGTGTCCCTCAGTGATCTCAGAATCGAATCTTTAGTATTAAAATAATGCAGCCTGCAAATGACATCTCTGGGGGAATCCTGGGATAACCCCCTGGGGCGCAACAAACGATGGGCCCTGTCTAGAAGCATTTGACTTGCACTAGAGTCTCCTAATATGAGGGTGAATAGCTCATTTAATACCACTGGTAAATCTTCATTTAGGGTTTCTGGGATCCCCCTTATGCGCAGATTATTTCTTCTCCCACGATTATCCAAATCGTCAATATGTCTCTGGGTGGCTGACATAAAGTGTATGTGAGATTCTAGAGTTGAGGAGATATTAACTATTTGGGCCTGCATTACGTCCTTCTCTTCTTCCAGGTCAGTGACTTTTAGGTTTATTTGTTGAATTTCTGAGCCCATCTCCGCCATTTTGGTATGAAGTGTGGCATCTAATTTCCCAATCATATTCTGTATGTCGGATTTAGATGGGAGATTCTGGATATCAGACTTGGACGGGAGATTCCTCAGCATATCCTTTATATCTAAATCCTCACTAATGTTTGGTGAGTTTATTGAGCACTCCGACATGTGGGGGCTTTGTGGCTGTGATTCTATTACGGAATCAGTGTCCGCCATCTTGGAGGTCGCGGCCGCGGCCTCCGACTCTCGATCGAGAGTATCTTTAAAATATATCGGGTGAGGGTGCCCGATTTAGCTGTGGGGGTTTTCCCCTGTTGCCCCTGTACCTGATTTTGTTTCCTGGGATTGCCCATGTCACTTGAGTTCTCCGATTACAGCGGATTGTGCCCGGGTCTGGAGGAGCTGAATCAGAACGCGTCCATCAGGCTTCCCGGTTAGCCACGCCCCCCATCTAACCCTAATTCTGTGTCTTAAAGATTAATTCATGTTGTCCAGGACCTGATCCGATAAAAGAGGATGCGTTAACAGTCTACCAGGGCTATGATCCACATCAGCTGTGGAAAGCAAAAGGTCGCTGGTCCCCTGAAAATAGTCCATAGTCATGCCCAATGGGTTGTTGGTTCCCTTGACTAACTGATGGATCAAGGGGTACCAGGGTCTAGAGGTCCATACTGGGTAAATGAGAACTAAACTCGGTACCCTGTCCCTGTGGATCTTCTCCAGGACTTTCATCAGTAAAGATGGAGGGGGGAAGGCATAAGGGGCTAGAACATCTGTCCATTGGAAAGACAGTGCATACATTTTTCAAGCTCCCTTTGTCCAAATCCTGGAGACAAACCTGGGAGTTTGTGCAGACATTTGGGATGCAAACAGATATACTTGTCTCTGGCTAAAATTGCTTTCTATCCATTGGAATAGAGCAATCTTTAATTGAATCGTTGAGAGACAAACTCTGAGAGAAAGAGAATCTGCAAGCTTGTTCTCCTCTCGGGGGAAGGTATTCTGCATAAACCGGTACTTTGTTTGCTAAAGCCCAAGACCAAAGATCTAGACTCTCCAAACAAAGACCACTTGATCTTGTGCCCTCTCTGTGGTTTATATAAGCCACCGCTGTCCGGTTAAAGGAACTAGGCCCTGGAGAGCTAATTTTATTGCTTTTAACTCCAAGATGTTTATATGAAGGAGTCTCTCTTGGGCTGACCAAATTCCTCTTATCACGTTTTGGGCTGTAAACGAACCCCAACCATGATTTGAGGCATCTGACGTCAGAGTAACTGCTAACGCCTACTCTAACAGGACACACTAAGTGGAATTTCTAAACCCCATATAGATTTCAACTCCTTTCTGACCTTCTTGGGGAGAAATTATTTTGATTCCCAATGGCTACCCTGTCTAAATCAATTCCCTAAAAACAGCTGACGTCTTCTACAAAGTAAAGGGAAATCGTCGTAGGCTGGTGTTAAAGCTAATCATTTTCCGATAATCTTTTCCAGATCTCTCAATGACCAAATCTGGTGCCTGAGAGATCAGATGTACCAATAATTTGTCCCATTTGTCTTGAGGGATTCCTAGTGACATAGTCCTGGTGTTCAGTACAAAATCCAGAAAGAGAATGCTTTGAGTGGAAATTAGGACTGATTTCTGTAAATTCACTACAAATCATAGGTCTTGTAAAAGGGAAACAAGATAATCCCTCTGAGAAGCAAGGACTTCCCCAGCTGGGTGCATGAGCAAGATGTCGTCTAGATAGTACAGTCACATGTAACCTTTTAGTCTGACCTGGGCTATCACTGACTTCATTATTCTGGAGAATGTGTATGGTGCATTGGATAGGCCAAACACCATAAAAGTCCACTGCCACACCTTTCCTTTCCACCGAAAACTGAGGAAACAAATGTGTTTCTTGGCTGAAGGGACTGAATGGAAGGCACCTTTTAGGTCTAACTTTATGCCGAAATATGTTTTTCTGTACTAAGCCTGGAAGATCTGATAAACCCTACATCCTGAACCATTTTCTTTTGATGAAAGTGTTCAGAGACCTCACATTTAGAACCAGTCTCCAGGAACCATTGATTTTGGGATTGGGAACAACGGTCTGACAATAGACATGTCTGACAACTCTATCTTCTCTTGATTTAAAGTTGGGGAAAGGGAGGCATCTAGCACTGGGTTCACCTCTCTGCCGGGTGCAAACCTCTGAACTGGGAACCTTAAAAGGGGGAGTTGTAAACCCCTTTGAAAAATCTTAACAACGCATTTGTCTGAAGAAATATCCTTCCAATTTAGTGGCGTGTGAGGAGGCACACTTATTGAATGCATGGGTTTTCTCTTGGAAGCTGGACCACCTCTGGAATGAGCTCTTCTGCCACCGCCTGGGAGCTTGTGTTTTCCACTGTAGGGCCTGGTGAGATGCTTCTTGGGAAGCTCCTGCAGCCCGACAGAGATGACCCTCTGTCCAAAAGGGCTTCTTGTAGCCAGGAAAGATCTTTTTGAGCTCTGAAAAGGATCTCCTTGCCTTATAACAGCCTTTAAACTCCTGAATGAATGAGGGACCGAAAAGGTAAGAATCCTCCAAATTTGGGAACTCATGTGATCTTGGGACTAGGTCAGACATTCCTGCTGCATGGAGCCAGCGGGTTCTGCAAATGTTTGATATGTAATTAAAGGTTTGGCCAATAATTAGGTTTCAATAAAACCATCTATGGTGAATAGAACCTCGTCATGGGCTTTTGGAGAGATCTGCTTGCCAGCCTCCTGCCAAAAGACTATTGGCCAGGTCAGCGACTGTAAAGACCCACATTTTATTCCCCCTGATTCCCCTGGTTCGGCA
Organism: Pelobates fuscus; assembly: GCF_036172605.1. Taxonomy (NCBI): domain Eukaryota; kingdom Metazoa; phylum Chordata; class Amphibia; order Anura; family Pelobatidae; genus Pelobates; species Pelobates fuscus. The sequence continues at coordinate 306,828,324 of NC_086319.1, read as the reverse complement.
CATTCCATAGAACTGAACGCTAGCTCACTGACGGCCGTTCACATGGACCAAAACCGACAATAGATTTCAGGGGGACTTAGCCGCGAATGCCCTGGAACTATTTTCAGCATGAAAACTTTGCGGTTCCCGGTCGGTAATTGATTTAATATAGTACTTGACTCAATTATCTCCCAGAGGAGGGATTGACCTAGTTTCTATTGGAGTGTCCTGGATCTGAGAGCCAATATGATTGTTTATTTGTTTCTACTGTGTTTCTACTGTACTACTTGCATGGGGACTCTCATAAAAGGCCAAGTGTGGTCCCATTAAAATCAGTTCACTTCACCCTCAACATGCAGCCTTGTCTTTGTAGTGAACAGTTATACCAGTTATACCAGCTGTACCAGCTATACCTGCTTCGGATTGCTATACTTTCTATAATCACTAGCTCTTGTAAAATCTACACAGCTATATGTGCTAGACTCTCTGGAGTAGGAGAGGTCCACCCACTGGAAGCTGGATCCTGGGCTTGGGTCCAGCGTGGGTGGTGGACAGCGAGACCCCAGCCAAGCTACGGCAGCTAAGGGGCTACGGTACTCCAGGCTACTAGAAAACAGCGATTGGCAGAGGCACCCAGTCGAGGTGCCAGGCGATCCATCACATCTGGTGTTAGCGGTGGGATGGCTTCCTAGTGAGAGGAGAAACATCCTGGAGACACCGGAATCGTTATGGATTTATAAGTGAGGGCAACGCTAGTATTCGTACAGAGCCCCTGTCTACAGCAGTATGGAACCAGCTAGATCCTGAACAGCATTCCTATACGAGGAGGAGAATGACCAAGACTGAAGGGATGCAGCCCAGAAAGAGGTCTGGTATGAGGCCCTGGAGGGAGTACAGCATTGGCGGGGTGAGAGTCTCCCCAGTGAAGAGCAGTGGTGACAGATGCAAGTGGCCCTGTGAATGCCTTTCCTGGGAGAGCAGCCCCTGGATGAGTGGGTGACAGAGCTCAAGAGCCTGGTAGGGAAGGAGACTTGTCTAGAGGATGCAAACCAGGTGCGGCATGCCCCCTGGATGGCTGAGCACAACAGGCCAGAGGGTGAGGATTACAATGGCCCTGGCCTGTTGTGGGATTCCTTCAAAGACCCGGAGTTTGGAAGTATTGGAGAGACTCTGGGACATCTATGAGTACAGGGAGGGCATGTATGAGTGGGATGATGCTAACGAGGTGAGACAAGACCTGACATCTTAGGTGACAATGGAATTAGCGCTGGAGCAGAATTACCAACACATGCTCAGCTCAATTCGGCCCCAATATACCCTGCAGGGAGAGCAGGAGAGCCGTGTGGCAGACCCAGACCTACCACCCTACAGCTGGGGAGACCTGGCGGAGGTACCCCCTGCCTCACTTACAGCTCTAGAAGTAGGAGACCTCATCAACTGGTCCTGGGAAGACCTCCAGTTGGCAGGTGGAGATGGGACCGAAGTCTCTCCACCAGCCCTACAGGGATGCTGGGCTGCTGGCCCAGATCCCCAACTACAGTCGGTCCTACTCACCAGTGGCAGTGTACCATGCAGGGAGAGGAGACAACCGGTCTCTATCTAAAGCAGCGGCCGGAGTTGCAGGGTGAGGAGATGATCGGTCTCTCTACCCTACAGCAGCAAGCGTCCTGGGGAGTGGAGGCAACCGGCCTCACCCTCCAGCTGCAGCTGGAAGTACCGGGAGAGGAGACAACTGGCTCTTCTCTCCAACTACAGGGAGACAGCACCCCTGACCCCAATGGTGCTGATGGGACCATGGTCTCTGCACCAGACCTACAGGGATGCTGGACAGCCATCTCGGATCCCCAACAGCCCCAGCAGGAATAACAGGGGAAGGAGGTGGATGATCCCTCCCTGCAACAGCGAACCCCCAACCGGTTCATGGGGGTAGTGGATGAGACAACCGCATCCACTGACCCAATACCAGCAGAAGAGCTGGTAGCAGGGCAGAGCTGCTGGCCTCTGCCCTACCTGCCTCATTGTTACAGGGCAGGACTATGTACCAGTCCCCCCTGCTGAAAAACTGGCGCCCCGGCGGAGAGATGTTGACCTCTGCCCTACCTTGTTCCAGGGCAAGACTATAATCCCAGTGGAAGAGCTGGCACCCAGGCAAAGAGCAGTTGGTCTCTGCTCCCCCCTTTTTCCTTTGTTCAGGGCCTGAATATCCATAGACCCCCCAGCGGAAGAGCTGGCATCAGGGCAGAGCATCGCTGACCTCTGCCCTACCTGTCCCCTTGTTCTAGGGCAAGACTATGCACTGGTCCTTCCAGCAGAAGAGCTGGCATCCGGGTAGAGAGCAGTTGGCCTCTGCCCTCCTCTTTCCCGTTGTCCAGGGAAGCACTGAATTCAGAGCAGAGCGCCACCTGCCTCTGCCCCCTAAGCCCAGGCTGCACCAAGGCTGGGAGCAAAGGAGCGACCAAGGGTAATGTACCCCCACACAGCCACCTGGGACAGGCAGGACAAAGCCTGGCACCGGAGACTACCCGACCAACCAATTGTTTTTGGGTGGGTTGCCCGACTAACTCAGGTACAGACCGGCAGTAGGTATGGTACCTGGTTAGTCTTCCCTTGGGAAAGAAGATATGTGGTGAACAAAACCTCGCCACAGACTTTTGGAGGGGCTTGCTTGCCAGCCTCCTGCCAAAAGACTATGGGCCAGGTCAGCAACTGTAAAGACCCATATTTTATTCCTCCTGGTTCCCCTGGTTCGGCACTTAAAATAGAACTGAACGCTAGCTCACTGGCGGCCGTTTGCATGTACCAAAACTGTGAATAGACTTCAGTGGGACTTAGCCGCAAATGCCCTGGAACAATTTTCCAGCCTACTAGCAAGCAGCGATTGGCAGAGGAACCCAGTCGGGGTGCCAGGCAGTCCGTCACACCATCTTGGACACCAGCAGAGATGAAGCTGACGGATTCTGAGCATAGCCTTCTCTTTCTGATGTATCCAGCATCAGTAATAGTGTGCCCACAGCACCAGCAATTTTACACTGTATATTATGAAAAGTCTGGTTTGTGGGATCTGTAGATACACTGCTCCCTGTGATAGATAACAGAGCAAGATCTACCTCAGGAGCCATTAAAGCCTGGATGTCCGGGATACCAATGTGGTTCCTGAGGAGAAGGTCATCATCCTTTACCAAGCGGGATCTAAAGGCTAGTTTGGCAAAATCTCTAACCTCAGAATCATGCTCCATACCCCATCTGGAGTGAAATAATTTTGATGGGAGAGTCTTTCCTAGGAGACTCACTCTAGCCATCTGAACATTGCTAAGTTTTCCTCGCTCAGTGGAAGCTGCTGAACGAACCACTTCCCCAGATTCCCAGTCTATTTCTGGAGAGCTGTGCCTAGAACTGGAATGGCTTTGGGAGGAAGAATGAGCTAATGTGGATTTACAAGAGGAAGGAGAAAGACTATCTAACCTCCATACATCCTTTTTCTCTGGAAGGTGTTTCTGGTGCTCAAGCGAGCAAAACACACAATTCCTCTTTTGAGATCCTGTCCCTTGAATTTTTCACTTACTCAAATGAGTATGAGGGGAAGGAGGAGCAGAAAAGTTTTCCTCAGACGAGGAACTGGAAGAAATGACCAGCCGCCTCTCTTTATTCTTTTTACGTAAAACTGGGACCATATCCTCCTCAGAAGATGAAGAGGATAGATCCCTGACAAGGAAAGCTCTCTTATGGAGCTTTCTAACATTGATGGGGCTGCCTCTAAGAGAGGCATCCACTAAATCTGTGGCAGACACAGATATGAAGTCCTCCATGAATGATGCCATTTTAAAAATGGATTCCCACGCTCAGCACGGCTCTCCTGTAGTGATGTCGAGAACATAAAATTTTCGGTTCGCGAACGGCGAACGCAAACTTCCTCAAACGTTCGCGAACCGGGCGAACCGCCATTGACTTCAAAGGGCAGGCGAATTTTAAAACCCACAGGGACTCTTTCTGGCCACAATAGTGATGGAAAAGTTGTTTCAAGGGGACTAACACCTGGACTGTGGCATGCTGGAGGGGGATCCATGGCAAAACTCCCATGGAGAATTACACAGTTGATGCAGAGTCTGGTTTTAATCCATAAAGGGCATAAATCACCTAACATTCCTAAATCACAATGGATATGGATTGACACCTGACATATGACATATTGACAGCTTGACATATGGATTGACACCTATCCTCAGAGACCCTGATACACACTGACACAGAGCAGAATAGGGACTTTTCCCCCTACATAGGGTCACTTGGCAGATATGGCTTGACACCTGTCCTCAGGGACCCTGATACACACTGACACAGAGCAGAATAGGGACTGTTCCTCCTACATAGGGTCACTTGGCAGATATGGATTGACACCTGTCCTCAGAGACCCTGATACACACTGACACAGAGCAGAATAGGGACTGTTCCCCCTACATATGGTCACTTGGCAGATATGGATTGACACCTGTCCTCAGGGACCCTGATACACACTGACACAGAGCAGAATAGGGACTGTTCCTCCTTCATAGGGTCACCATTTTTAGCCCAAGGCAGCTCATCTCATCAGGCTTTTTTTAGTCGAATGTATCGCCCACTGTCAGTCCCTTTGGGATCCATCCCTCATTCATCTTAATAAAGGTGAGGTAATCTAGACTTTTTTGACCTAGGCGACTTCTCTTCTCAGTGACAATACCTCCTGCTGCACTGAAGGTCCTTTCTGACAGGACACTTGAAGCGGGGCAGGCCAGAAGTTCTATCGCAAATTGGGGTCAAGCCTCCACACCCAGTAGTCAAGGGGTTCATCGCTCCTCAGAGTGTCGATATCTGCAGTTAAGGCGAGGTAATCTGCTACCTGTCGGTCGAGTCATTCTCTGAGGGTGGATCCCGAAGGGCTGTGGCGATGCGTAGGACTTAAAAAGCTCCGCATGTCCTCCATCAACAACACGTCTTTAAAGGGCCCTGTCCTTGCCGGCGTGGTCGTGGGAGGAGGAGGATTACTTTCACCTCTTCCCCTGTTAGATTCCCGTTGTGCTGTGACATCACCCTTATACGCTGTGTAAAGCATACTTTTTAATTTATTTTGCAAATGCTGCATCCTTTCCGACTTGTTGTAATTTGGTAACATTTCAGCCACTTTCTGCTTATACCGGGGGTCTAGTAGCGAGGACACCCAGTACAGGTCGTTCTCCTTCAGCCTTTTTATACGAGGGTCCCTCAACAGGCACGACAGCATGAAAGACCCCATTTGCACAAGGTTGGATGCCGAGCTACTCATTTCCCGTTCCTCCTCCTCAGTGATCTCAATGAAGGTATGTTCTTCCCCCCAGCCACGTACAACACCACGGGTACCAGATAGGTGACAACGAGCACCCTGGGATGCCTGTTGTGGTTGGTCTTCCTCCTCCTCCTCAAAGCCACATTCCTCCTCTGACTCCTCTTCCTCACAATCCTCTTACAGCATTGCCGCAGGTCCAGCAAGCGATGCTGATAAGGCTGTTTCTGGTGGTGATGGTGATCAAAACTCTTCCTCTTCCTCTTCACGCTCATCTACGGCCTGATCCAGCACTCTTTGCAGGGCACGCTCCAGGAAGAAAACAAATGGTATGATGTCGCCGATGGTGCCTTCGGTGCGACTGACTAGGTTTGTCACCTCCTCAAAAGGACGCATGAGCCTACAGGCATTGCGCATGAGCGTCCAGTAACGTGTCAAAAAAATTCCCAGCTCCCCAGAGGCTGTCCTAGCACCCCGGTCATACAAATATTCATTAACGTTTTTTTCTTGTTGGAGCAGGTGGTCGAACATTAGGAGTGTTGAATTCCAACGTGTCGGGTTGTCGCAAATCAAGCGCCTCACTGGCATGTTGTTTCGCCGCTGGATATCTGCAAAGTGCGCCATGGCTGTGTAGGAACGCCTGAAATGGCCACACACCTTCCTGGCCTGCTTCAGGATGTCCTGTAAGCCTGTGTACTTATGCACAAAGCGTTGTACGATCAGATAACACACATTTGCCATGCACGGCACATGTGTCAACTTGCCCAACTTCAATGCCGCCAACTAATTTGTTCCGTTGTCACAAACCACTTTGCCGATATCCAGTTGTTGCGGAGTCAGACACTTTTCCACCTTTGTGTTCAGGGCGGACAGGAGTGCTTGTCTGGTGTGACTCTCTGCTTTCAAGCAAGTCAAACCCAAGATGGCGTGACACTGCCGTATCCGGGATGTGGAATAGTACCTGGGGAGCTGGGGTGGTGCCTTTGATGTGGAGCAAGACGCAGCAGCAGAAGAGGACTCAGCCGAGGAGGTTATGGAAGAGGATGGAGTAGGAGGAGTAGAGGAGGTGGCAGCAGGCCTGCCTGCAAGTCGTGGCGGTGTCACCAACTCCTCTGCAGAGCCACGCATTCCATGCTTGGCAGCCGTCAGCAGGTTTACCCAATGCGCAGTGTAGGTGATATACCTGCCCTGACCATGCTTTGCAGACCAGGTATCAGATGGACCCTTGCCCGAACACTGTGTGCCAGACATGCCATTACTTCCTTTTGCACAATCGAGTACAGGTTGGGGATTGCCTTTTGTGCAAAGAAATTTTGTCCGGGTACCACTGCGGTATCCCAATAGCCACACATTTTTTGAACGCCTATGACTCCACCAGCTTGTATGGTAAAAGCTGGCGGGCTAATAGTTCAGACAAGCCAGCTGTCAGACGCTGGGCAAGGGGGTGACTTTCTGACATTGGCTTCTTACGCTCAAACATGTCCTTGACAGACACCTGACTGTGGGCAGATGAGCGGGAACTGCTCAAGGCAAGAGACGGAGTGGCGGATGGTTGAGAGGGGGCAAGGAGGACAGCAGTGGTTGACGTGGCTGAAGATGCTGGACCAGGAGGAGGATGGCGGCTTTGAGTTTGTGTACTGCTTGTACTCATGTGTTGATCCCATAGGCATTTGTGATGTGCGATCATGTGCCTACGCAAAGCAGTTGTACCTAGGTGGGTGTTGGACTTCCCATGACTCAGTTTCTGTTGGCACAGGTTGCAAATGGCATCACTGTTGTCAGAGGCAGACACACAAAAAAAATGCCACACTGCTGTGCTCTGCAATGACGGCATTCTGGTGGTGGACAGAGCATGCGTTGATTGGTGTGCTGTCGGGCTGACCCCGGGTGCCGATGCATGCTGTCTGACTGTGCCACTAGCTCCTTGCGACGACCTCCCCCTGCTTGTAACTCGTCTCCTCCTTCTCCTCTCTGTCTCCCCATCTGAACTTTCGCCCTGTTCTTCTTCTTGCCGAGCGGGCACCCACGTGACATCCATGGACGCATCGTCATCATCAATCGCTTCACTTGTATCTGACAACTCAGCAAAGGAAGCAGCAGCGGGTACAACATCATCATCATCACACAGTACGTCCATGTGTGGAATGCTGCCTGCCTGAGACATATCCCTGTTATCTACATCCTCTGGCAATAATGGTTGCGCATCACTCATTTCTTCAAACAGATGTGTAAATAACTCCTCTGACATACCAAGTGAAGCGGCTGTGGTGCTAGTGTTGGTGAGGGCGGCAGGCGGGTGAGTGGTATCTTGAGAGGTGCCCGAAGCTAAGCTGGAGGTGGATGGTGCATCAAGGTTCCGAACGGAAGCTGTAGAAGATTGGGTGTCCTGTGTTAGCCAGTCAACTATGTCCTCAGAACTTTTCAAGTTCAGGGTACGTGGCCTCTGAAAACTGGGCATTATTCTAGGGCAAAAGGGAATCACAGCACCACGACCACGATGGCCCCAGCGGGGTGGCCTGCCTCTGCCTGTCATTTTTTTTTGGATTAGTGGTACTATGCGTGCAAGCTAGCAGAGGTTGGAAGAGTACACGCTGTTGGCCTGACACACAGACGCTTGCAGACAACTAACTGCTATTCAATTTATTACAGTGAAAAAAAAGTTTGTGGGTTTTTAAATGCACGCTATTGTGCCACGAGATATGAGTAGCACTGTGCACTAGCAGAGTACACGCTGTTGGCCTGACACACAGACGCTTGCAGACAACTAACTGCTAATTAATCTATTACAGTGAAAAAAGTTTTTTGTTTTTAAATGCACGCTCTTGTGACACCAGATATGAGTTGTGGCACTGGGCAAGTGGGCACAGTATCCACTGTGAGTCTGACACACAGATGCTTGCAGACAACTAACTGCTATTCAATCTATTACAGTGAAAAAACTTTGTGGGTTTTTAAATGCACGCTATTGTGCCACCAGATATGAGTGGCACTGTGCACACTGGCAGAGTACACGCTGTTGGCCTGACACACAGACGCTTGCAGACAACTAACTGCTAATTAATCTATTACAGTGAAAAAAGTTTTTTGTTTTTAAATGCACGCTCTTGTGACACCAGATATGAGTGGCAATTTGCACTGGCAGAGGTTGGCAGAGTACATGCTGTTGGCCTGACACAGACGCTTGCAGACAACTAACTGCTATTCAATCTATAACAGTGAAAAAGTTTTTTGTTTTTAAATGCACACTATTGTGCCACCAGATATGAGTGGCACTGTGCACTGGCAGAGGTTGGCAGAGTACACGCTGTTGGCCTGACACACAGACGCTTGCAGACAACTAACTGCTATTCAATCTATAACAGTGTAAAACGTTTTTGTTTTTAAATGCACACTATTGTGCCACCAGATATGAGTGGCACTGTGCACTGGCAGAGGTTGGCAGAGTACACGCTGTTGGCCTGACACACAGACGCTTGCATAGAACTAACTGCTATTCAATCTATTACAGTGAAAAAAAGTTTGTGGGTTTTTAAATGCACACTATTGTGCCACGAGATATGAGTGGCACTGTGCACTGGCAGAGTACACGCTGTTGGCCTGACACACAGACTCTTGCAGACAACTAACTGATATTCAATCTATTACAGTGAAAATTTTGTTTTTGTTTTTAAATGCAAGCTATTGTGACACCAGATATGAGTAGTTGCACTGGGCAAGTGGGCACAGTATCCACTGTGAGCCTGACACAGAGACGCTTGCAGACAACTAACTGCTATTCAGTCTATTTCAGTGAAAAAAAAGTTTGTGGGTTTTTATAATTAATAGTTTTTATTTTCTGTTTGCAGCAACAATAACATTTCAGGGGATACAGAATGAAGAGAAACACAGTGGGGGTGAGGGAACATGTTTAACATTGCAGGTTTTCCTACTACATTGTTTATGCAATTGATTTGTCTACAATTACGCCTCTTACCCCATGGACCATGTTACCAACCTTGGTATTTCTGCGTTTTATCTCTGAATGTCCCGTGGTGTATGGTCGTCGGTATGTGATATCCCAATATGAAAACAAGAAGAACTATATACAAGTGTTGTCTACATCCTATGTTTCCTATTATTATTATTGTACGCCCATGTCTCCGGTTATGGTTTTTTCATGGGGGCTGGTCCCTGTGGCTATTCATAGCCATCGGTGATTCCCTGTTGGGGGTCTCGTCTTGTGCAACCAGTAATCGTCTGATTATGTTATTGTCTTCTGAGTTTAGTGTGTTTCCCCGTCAAGGGGGTTCATGGATTTTGTTCTGATTTCCTGATTGGGTATCAGCTAAGTATGTATGCCAAAGGGTGTATGAGTCCGCCCTCATACAACTCCTTCGACCCTGCGTTCCTGTGAATTTTTCATAGGCCACGTTTGTGGAAACGAGGTTCTTTAGTTCTAGTTCAGTTGGAACTGCTGACGTTCTCCAGTATTTTGCTATGATTGTCATTGTTGCTATGTGTATGAGGTATATCGTTTTGCGTATGTGTTTCGGGATGATAGTTGGGAGGATGTGTAGAAGGCATGTTTCTATAGAAGGCGTCACCTCCCAGCCCGTGCTTTGATTTATAATGTCTCCCACCAATTCCCATACCGGCTGTATCTGCGGGCACTTCCACCATATGTGTAGCATATCCCCATCAGGTCCCCCACATCTCCAGCATAGGCCATCTGTGTTAGTATACATTCGTGCCAATTTGTCTGGCGTGAGGTACCACCGGTACAATACTTTTCTAGCTGTTTCAATGTGTGACGCACAGCTGGTCATTCCCTTATGGGCTGTGAATGCCGAGCTCCATTCCTGAGGTGTAAGGTCTCTCCCCAGATCTCTATTCCATTCTCTTTGAAATTTCCATAGCTGCGGCTGTGGTTCCCTAATTAGTAGGTTATAGCACATAGACAGAGATTTACCCTGTTGTCTAGTGTCTAAGCATTTAGATTCAAAGTGGGTCAATTTTGTCTCCCCTCGTCCTGGCCGTGTTCCTGTGCCCTCTGGGCGCAGGGTGTGATACATTTGCATATATGAGAATTGGGCCTTGTTTGGTATCAGGAATTGTGTTTGTAGGTCATGGAAGCTTTGAACTAATCCCTTTCGGGTCACTTGGTGGACATGTGTTATGTTGTGTTCTGCCCATAGTTTATAATTAAATGTAGGGTTCACAGCGTGCAGCGTTTTCAGGGGGGTTGCCGGGGACCATTTTTGTTTCGAGCATACTCTATGCCTATTTTTGTCCCATATGGACAACATTAGCCTGGTTGTCGGCAACATCTTGGGTATGTGGGGTCTCCTATTTTTGGGTGCCCATAGGAGATATGTTAAATGGGACCCTTCTAGTCTGCTGGATTCCAGAGATAGCCATTGAGGGGGTTGGATCATTTGGTGGCATCCCAGGATATTAGCCAAGTGTGTAGCTCTATGGTACTCTTTCACATCTGGGAACCCCAACCCTCCGTCCTCTATTTTTCTAGATAGGAGTTTCCAGGATACTCTGGGTTTTTTGTTTCTCCACCCAAACTTGAGTAAAGTCGTCTGTAGTGCTTTGAGGTATCTAGCGGGGACCTGAATTTGCAGCGATCTGAATAGATAAAGTATTTTTGGCAGAATCATCATTTTGACTGCTGCGCACCTGCCCAACCATGATAGATACTTTCCATCCCACTTCTTCAGTGTGGACTCTATTTCCGTGAAAAGTTTTTGGTAATTCATGGAGAAGAGCGAGTTGTGCGATTTAGTAAGTCTGATACCCAAGAACATAAGGTAGTCTTCCCTCCAGTCATAGTGGAATGCTGATTTCAGTCTGTCTAGTGTGTCCCTCGCTATTCCTATCCCCATTGCTTGAGTCTTGGAGATATTAAGTTTATAGTATGATTGTGTACTATATTGCTGGAGTTCGTGTTGGAGGTTCGGGAGTGATATCAACGGTTGGGATAGTGTTAGTAGGACATCGTCCGCGAAAAGATTAATCTTGTATTCTCTGTCTCCTATGTTTATACCATGTATGTTTGGATTGCGTCTGATTGATTCCGCAAGTGGTTCAAGGGCCAATACATATAGGAGCGGTGATAAGGGGCAGCCTTGTCTGGTACCATTAGTGATGTCAAATGGCTCTGATTGGAACCCGGACGTCGATACCGCTGCATTTGGGCCACTGTATAGGGCTTTGATAGCTTTGAGAAATGTGGGGGGAAATCCAAATTTAGTGAGGGTAGCCTCCAAGAATAGCCAATTTAGTCGATCGAAGGCTTTCTCCGCGTCTAAGGAGACTATGAGTCCTTGGGTTTTATCTATGTGAATCGCTTGTAAAACGTCTACTACTTTACGTGTGTTGTCCGATCCCTGTCTCCCATGTACAAAGCCTACTTGGTCATCCGAGATTATAGTGGGGAGGATGTCTTTGAGTCGGTTGGCCAAAATTTTCGCGTATATCTTGGTGTCTGAGTTTAGGAGAGATATAGGGCGGAAATTCTGGCAGTGTGTTGGTGGCTTGCCCGGTTTCGGGAGGGTGATTATTCTGGCCGCTAAATACTCTGCGGGGAAGCTTCCGGTATGAAGTGCCCTGTTAAATGCCCTGCATAGTTGTGGGGCCAACTGGGGCAGGAATGTTTTGTAATAGTCGTTGGTGAAGCCGTCCGGGCCTGGTGCTTTCCCTTTTGGCAGGGCATTGATGCATTCTGCTATTTCGCTTTCTGTGATCTTGGCGTCTAGGAGTTGTTTTTGGGCATCGGATATCGTCGGTAGAGGTATGTCTGATAGGTAGGCCTGTATGCCACTATTGGTGGGCTGAGGTGTGTTTGGGTCTTTCGAGAGATTGTAAAGTCTGCTATAGTATTGTGCGAATTCGCCACAAATCTCTAGGGGCAAATGTACTTTTTGTCCTTTCGTGTTTACTATGTGTGCAATTCGTGTTTGTTGTTGTCTTTCCCTTAGGTGGTGTGCTACTAGTTTGGTGGCCCTGTTCCCCTGGGCATATGTGCGGGCTTTCACCCTGTTCATCATTAGACCAAATTTGTGGAGTCGGATCTCCTTGAGTTTGTTTTGGAGTGTAGTGATTTGTATTTTGTGCGCCTCTGAGGTTCGTGTCTGGTTTTCTGCATGGAGGTTGTCTAGATGCCGCTGGAGTTGTGTCACTTCTTTTTCCTGTTGCTTTTTAAGATACGAGGCCCTGCTAATCAGCAAGCCCCTGATTACGGCTTTATGTGCAAGCCACACCATGTGTGCGTTCGTGTTTGTCGAGGTGTTCGTGTTGAAATAGTGTTGGAGTTCTGTTGTCAATGTTGCGCAGTACTGTGTGTCTGAGAGTATGCTCTCGTTCAGGCGCCATGGACTCCTGTGTTTATACTCGTAAGAGTTCGCTAGTGTTAGTGTTACAGGTGCGTGGTCCGACCAGTCAACCGTCAGTATGTCACAATCTATTATACCGTTCATGGTTGATTCGTGCATAAAGCAATTGTCAATTCTGGAGTATGAATTGTGTACTTTAGAGTGGTGTGTATATGCTCTGTCCGTCGGGTGGAGTGCTCTCCAAACGTCGCGAAGACCAAATAGAGACAGTAAGTTTCTAATGCCTTTGCTTTGGTTTTTAAGGAGTTTGTAGTGTTGTGAAGCTGTCGGTCTGGTGGAGTCTAACCCCGGATCTAGTACGTGGTTGATGTCCCCGCTAATTAGTAATGTGCCTTTTCTTATGCTCTCTATTTTGGTAAAGACGCTATGTAGGAAGTTCCTTTGGTTGGTATTCGGGGCGTATACATTCACCAGTGTGTATTCGAGATCATTGAGTGTGCATTGCCAAATGATGTACCTGCCTCCTGGGTCAAGAATTTGGTTGTGGGAGGATACTGTTAGGTCCTTTCCAAGGAGTATAGACACCCCTCTAGATTTTTTGGAAGTGGTGGCGTGCGCTTGGTGGGGATATGAGGTTGGGTTAAGCTGCGGGTGGTCACCTGACCTAAAGTGGGTTTCTTGCAGGTATACAATGTCGGCTTGAGTCTTTTTGAGTTCTCTAGTCAGGACATGGCGTTTGTACGGTATGTTTAGTCCTTGCACATTATGTGAATATAATTTTAGACTGAATGTGTATGTTGGTAGTAGTGCTGTGTAGTTGCAATGTACCCTGGTTGAGATCATGCATATTCTGTGACAGTTGAGCGGATTTGTTACCATTACTACTGTATTGCGGATGGAGGAATCGCTTTATCCCTTTACCTTGCCTTTCCGGGCTTCGTGTGTGACTGTATGTGGGAGACCTGATGGTGGACCACAGGAGTAAAACAAACATTGAACATATATACAAACAAAAATACAACAAAAAATATAACTTATCCATTGTGCCCTGTCTTTCCCTAAGGGCACCAGTGAACCTGCTAGTTACCCTCACTAGCACTCCCTGTCCGGGGGGTTGAGGATGCCTGGTCTAGCCTGCAAACTGCCCGGGTGAATGTAATCCCGAGCCCACGGCTCTTAAACTATCTGTAGAACTTTATCTTTTTATTTTTTATTTATTTATTTATTTATTTTTTTATTTTTTTTTTTATTTTTTTATTTTTTTTTATTTTTTTTTTTTATTTTTTTTTTATATATTGCATTACGTGCCACTGAACCTGCTCCTAGAAGTGGAGCCTGGGGGAGTGTAAGCTTCGTCTCATATATTGGGAGACCTCCCTTGCATGTAACTCTTAATTGGACCTGGATTAGTGATATTATTAACGCTATTGGTGTTGGTATTGGTATTGGTGATGGTAGGTGTGGGCCTAGCTGGGGCATGGGTGGGGGTCATTTTCTCGTCCGCCACTGTGAAGCTGGTGGAGAGGACTAGTTTATACGCACCGGGCGAACAGGACCTTTAAGTCCCCCCGGCCGGTTCGGTAAGTTAGGTAAGGTTAGGCCCCTTTTTTTTTTTCTAATGGGCATTTCGTTTGTCTGTTGCGGGACGTTCTAAAAGCTAAAGGGCAAATCTCCACACCCAATACCGTCAGTACATTACCCACACCCGGTTTTTCGTCCGAATCATATGGACAGTCTGTGCCCCTTAGCTGTAGGATCTATCAATATAGTCCAGGTTTAGAGAGTTCATATCAGGTGTGTTGTGTTGTTTCGTGCGGGAGGGAAGTTCGGCTCAAGTGCCACTGGAAGGTCCTGTTCGTGCCTCCGTCAGGTGAACTTGGTCTTTCTGTGTCATTTATGCTGCCTCACCGTCTGCCAGTCCGGGATTAATGGTGGTCTCTGTAGGGGTCTAGTCGGACCTGCCGGTATGTCGATACCCCAGGAATGCAGTAGGCGGGTGCCGGTGTCAACGTCTGGTGCGACATGTGTTTTACCGTCTTTGTGAATTAATAATTTGATCGGGAATCCCCATTTATATGGAATCTTCCTGTTTCTTAGTTCGGAGGTGATGTCTCTGAAGGTTCTTCTGCGTTTCAGTGTTTCTGCTGAGAGATCCGTGAAGATCTGGATCTTCTTATATTGGTCCGGTAAGGTTTTTTGAGGCCCAACAGCACGCATGATGGTCTCTTTCACATGAAAGTAATGGAGTTTGAGGAGCACATCTCGCGGCGTGGATGTCGGTAGGTGTTGGGGTTTTGCTACTCGGTGCGCCCTGTCCATGAGCAGCATGTCGGTAGGAATGTCGGGCGCCAGGGTCTGGAAGAGGCAGGTTAGAAATGCCATTAGGTCCGAATTTTGGACGTCCTCTGATATGCCTCTTACCCTCACATTTTGTCTCCGAGACCTATCTTCAAGATCCATGTTTTTTATTTCTTGTTTCTCCATTTGTGTTGTCAATACCTCCAGCTTTTCTGCCAGGCTGTTATGGGCCTCGGCGTATTCCGCCATCTTGTTTTCCATATGTGTTGTGCGGTTCCCTATGTCTGTAATATCTTTTTTTAACTCTGCGATTGCCGTCTGGACAGATAGCTGGATCTTCACAGCCATATCGTCCAGCATTTTTTGGAATATATCCACTTGTATTTGCATGGTGCGTTGTGGGGAGTGCTGTGGGGATTGTGGTTGAGAAGGCACTTTGTCTTCACTGTCGCCGTCGCCATCTTGAGAGTGATTCGCGGTACTTTTGGGAGTTACCGTTTTCGAGGTGAAAAACGCATGTTTATCCTTGTTGTCTCCCGTTTTTCTCAGTCCCCGATGTGACATTATGTTTCTCCCCCTTTTTGGAGCAGTATCCTGCTGATTATCCGCTTAAAGATTTGCTTTAGTTAGCCGTCGGCTCGGGAGCTCCGTCCCCACACAGCCATTCAGCTCGAGCGCAGGCTCCGCCCCCGTTTGTGGGTTTTTAAATGCACGCTATTGTTCCACCAGATATGAGTGGCACTGTGCACACTGGCAGAGTACACGCTGTTGGCCTGACACACAGACGCTTGCAGACAACTAACTGCTAATTAATCTATTACAGTGAAAAAAGTTTTTTGTTTTTAAATGCACGCTCTTGTGACACCAGATATGAGTGGCAATTTGCACTGGCAGAGGTTGGCAGAGTACATGCTGTTGGCCTGACACAGACGCTTGCAGACAACTAACTGCTATTCAATCTATAACAGTGAAAAAGTTTTTTGTTTTTAAATGCACACTATTGTGCCACCAGATATGAGTGGCACTGTGCACTGGCAGAGGTTGGCAGAGTACACGCTGTTGGCCTGACACACAGACGCTTGCAGACAACTAACTGCTATTCAATCTATAACAGTGTAAAACGTTTTTGTTTTTAAATGCACACTATTGTGCCACCAGATATGAGTGGCACTGTGCACTGGCAGAGGTTGGCAGAGTACACGCTGTTGGCCTGACACACAGACGCTTGCATAGAACTAACTGCTATTCAATCTATTACAGTGAAAAAAAGTTTGTGGGTTTTTAAATGCACACTATTGTGCCACGAGATATGAGTGGCACTGTGCACTGGCAGAGTACACGCTGTTGGCCTGACACACAGACTCTTGCAGACAACTAACTGATATTCAATCTATTACAGTGAAAATTTTGTTTTTGTTTTTAAATGCAAGCTATTGTGACACCAGATATGAGTAGTTGCACTGGGCAAGTGGGCACAGTATCCACTGTGAGCCTGACACACAGACGCTTGCAGACAACTAACTGCTATTCAGTCTATTTCAGTGAAAAAAAAGTTTGTGGGTTTTTAAATGCACGCTATTGTTCCACCAGATATGAGTGGCACTGTGCACACTGGCAGAGTACACGCTGTTGGCCTGACACACAGACGCTTGCAGACAACTTACTGCTAATTAATCTATTACAGTGAAAAATGTGTTTTTGTTTTTAAATGCAAGCTATTGTGACACCAGATATGAGTAGTTGCACTGGGCAAGTGGGCACAGTATCCACTGTGAGCCTGACACACAGACGCTTGCAGACAACTAACTGCTAATTAATCTATTACAGTGAAAAACGTTTTTTGTTTTTAAATGCGCGCTATTGTGACACCAGATATGAGTGGCAATGTGCACTGGCAGAGGTTGGCAGAGTACACGCTGTTGGCCTGACACACCCGCTTGAAGACAAGTAACTGCTATTCAATCTATAACAGTGAAAAAAGTTTTTTGTTTTTAAATGCACGCTATTGTGACACCAGATATGAGTGGCAATGTGCACTGGCAGAGGTTGGCAGAGTACATGCTGTTGGCCTGACACAGACGCTTGCAGACAACTAACTGCTATTCAATCTATAACAGTGAAAAAAGTTTTTTGTTTTTAAATGCAAGCTATTGTGACACCAGATATGAGTGGCAATGTGCACTGGCAGAGGTTGGCAGAGTACATGCTGTTGGCCTGACACAGACGCTTGCAGACAACTAACTGCTATTCAATCTATTACAGTGAAAAAAAAGTTTGTGGGTTTTTAAATGCACGCTATTGTGCCAACAGATATGAGTGGCACTGTGCACACTGGCAGAGTACACGCTGTTTGCCTGACACACAGACACTTGCAGACAACTAACTGCTAATCAATCTATAACAGTGAAAAAAGTTTTTTGTTTTTAAATGCACGCTATTGTGACACCAGATATGAGTTGTGGCACTGGGCAAGTGGGCACAGTATCCACTGTGAGTCTGACACACAGATGCTTGCAGACAACTAACTGCTATTCAATCTATTACAGTGAAAAAACTTTGTGGGTTTTTAAATGCACGCTATTGTGCCACCAGATATGAGTGGCACTGTGCACACTGGCAGAGTACACGCTGTTGGCCTGACACACAGACGCTTGCAGACAACTAACTGCTAATTAATCTATTACAGTGAAAAAAGTTTTTTGTTTTTAAATGCACGCTCTTGTGACACCAGATATGAGTGGCAATTTGCACTGGCAGAGGTTGGCAGAGTACATGCTGTTGGCCTGACACAGACACATGCAGACAACTAACTGCTATTCAATCTATAACAGTGAAAAAGTTTTTTGTTTTTAAATGCACACTATTGTGCCACCAGATATGAGTGGCACTGTGCACTGGAAGAGGTTGGCAGAGTACACGCTGTTGACCTGACACACAGACGCTTGCAGACAACTAACTGCTATTCAATCTATAACAGTGAAAAACGTTTTTGTTTTTAAATGCACACTATTGTGCCACCAGATATGAGTGGCACTGTGCACTGGCAGAGGTTGGCAGAGTACACGCTGTTGGCCTGACACACAGACGCTTGCATAGTACTAACTGCTATTCAATCTATTACAGTGAAAAAAAGTTTGTGGGTTTTTAAATGCACGCTATTGTGCCACCAGATATGAGTGGCACTGTGCACACTGGCAGAGTACACGCTGTTGGCCTGACACACAGACGCTTGCAAACAACTAACTGCTAATTAATCTATTACAGTGAAAAAAAAAATTGTTTTTAAATGCAAGCTATTGTGACACCAGATATGAGTGGTGGCACTGGGCAAGTGGGCACAGTATCGACTGTGAGCCTGACACACAGACGCTTGCAGACAACTAACTGCTATTCAGTCTATTTCAGTGAAAAAAAAGTTTGTGGGTTTTTAAATGCACGCTATTGTTCCACCAGATATGAGTGGCACTGTGCACACTGGCAGAGTACACGCTGTTGGCCTGACACACAGACGCTTGCAGACAACTAACTGCTAATTAATTTATTACAGTGAAAAATTTGTTTTTTGTTTTTAAATGCACGCTATTGTGACACCAGATATGAGTGGCAATGTGCACTGGCAGAGGTTGGCAGAGTACACGCTGTTGGCCTGACACACCCGCTTGAAGACAAGTAACTGCTATTCAATCTATAACAGTGAAAAAAGTTTTTTGTTTTTAAATGCACGCTATTGTGACACCAGATATGAGTGGCAATGTGCACTGGCAGAGGTTGGCAGAGTACATGCTGTTGGCCTGACACAGACGCTTGCAGACAACTAACTGCTATTCAATCTATAACAGTGAAAAAAGTTTTTTGTTTTTAACTGCAAGCTATTGTGACACCAGATATGAGTGGTGGCACTGGGCAAGTGGGCACAGTATCCACTGTGAGCCTGACACAGAAGCTGGCAGGCAGGCAGGCACCTGCAATTAGATTACACACAAAAAAAAGCAGACTGATGTTCTAGAACTAAAATGGGCTTTTTGGGGTGCTGTCCTTACAGCAGAGATCAGATGAGTCCTTCAGGACACTGAATACACTAGCCTAGCTATACATTTCCCTATCAAATGAGCAGCAGCTACATTTTCCCTCCTCTATCTAAGAATGAATCTAAAATGGATGCTGTACAGGAGGTGGGAGGGTCTGGAAGGGAGGGTCTGCTGCTGATTGGCTGGAATGTGTCTGCTGACTGTGAGGGTCAAAGTTTAGTCAATGATGACGAATAGGGGGCGGATAGAACCGCGCATGTGTTCGCCCGCCGTGGCGAATGCGAACACGCTATGTTCGCTGGGAACTATTCGGCAGCGAACAGTTCGGTGCATCACTACTCTCCTGATTAGCTGATTGGCTGAAATGCTGTTGCTGTGCAAGAGCACAGTACAAGCGGTTTTTCAGCTCTGGCATTTGACTCCGGACAAATAAATATATATACCCATAAATGCAATGATGATATAAAGAGCAGAGTATCTGGGTGATCCTGAACATTACTATAATTCACCACTGTGTGTATTATTGCCAAGATTATGAACTATTTATTATATTCCCTCTAAATATTAAAGATTACCTATAGTCCTGAAAATAACATTCATAGCAAGCTAGGACTCCCCCTCTTTGGTCTCCAGGTTTGCCTACGGTGATGTCAGCATTTACCACCCTTATTAACGTAATAATTATTAACGTTTTTGTTATACTCACGAGTGATGTGTTAATCTTGTTTGACACTATTACTATCACTATTGCTAAACAACAGATTTTGTCCAGATGGACAAAATCCGGTGAAAATAGCCGAAATACGTGGCAATTCTCATGTTTACTTAAGCCAAATACAGTAGTGATTTGATCTGTCAGGATGCATTCAGTGTCTAGATTATAGTAATTTGTGGGGTTGTATCAACCCCCATAAGGTTTGTATTTATTATAACTTTTTTTAATGTGATGGCTGGCTAGCAAACGCTGGCCTGCCACCACATAATTCACCCTGACACTGCCAGCAGGCAAATAGTTAGATTTTTTTTTTTTTTAAATCCGGGCTCGGGCTTGAAGCATTGGAGTCTGGATTTCAGCCATCCGGCAGTGTTCGGCCCTGCTGAAATCCAGAACAAATTCAAGCCCATTCAGGGCCTGATTTGCAAAATCCAGACATTGTTAAATAGTGCGAAATAATGTCCAGAGTTTGCTGTCCGGACTGTAGTGAATAACTCCATTAAAATAAATCCCTTAGTGAGATCAAATCCAAATTGGTCTCAGAATAGTATAGTTTTTTTTTTCTGAATTAAATAATAAAACATATTTGGAAACGTTGAAAACTGGATGACCTGTTTCATTTAACAGCTTCATCAACTACTATTTATTTCTTATGAAACACCAGAAAGTTCAGCAGCTGTCTATAACAGGGTTACACATAAGTGAACATATGGAAACCGTACATGGAATATAACAAATGCCTAGATACATTCAGGTACCAATGGATTGAAGGCCCTGCTCATCTACCTGCACATATAGTTCAAGCCTCATGGAAAACCTGCACAGACAATCTAATCTAATGAACTCGTTGAACAATTGTATAACCCTATCCTTCTTCTCAATTGCCAGGATTATTTACTAAAGTGAGCATTCCAGGTGAATTTTAAAAGTAAGTAGCCAAAATGAAAGCATAGCTAACTTGTTGAATTTTTCCATGGTTTTTTTTTTTTTTTTTTTACCTAAAATTTAATATTCATTTTTAATTTGCTTTGAATTTTTAGTAAATAGCCCTGTAAGCGTTTTCTGGTCGAAATATCAAATTCGCCGGATTTCTTTGTAATAGATAAAAATAAACTTGACGTTAATCAGAGCAGAACCCATAGAGCCAAATCCTTGTTACCTTAAATGTTTTATCAAATCTAGAATGAATTGGTCACTGATGATAAACCAACTGCCATATATATCTTACTGTTATAAAGTTTAATGCTTGCTAAATCTCCAGTATTATATTTTTAGCCAACACAGCACTTGTGTGTTAATTGCTTATAACATTTGCTTGCCTATGTCTTCATTCATTTACATAGATCCTGTGAAATTGCAGGTGTCTGTTCAATTGCAGATACAGTGGAATTGGATATGGATGACAAATGTAACTTCTAAATACATAAACTAGTTATACAAAAAGTGTTTACATTTTACTTCACTTTAAGCATAAGGGAGTTGCAACATCATTCATCAAATATAATGAGTGTGTTTGTCATATTGGACAGTAGGTGGAACTGTGGCAAATATACATAGTTATAGAATGAAATACAGTTTGTCCCTCTTCTCTGCATGTCTCTTTGATTAACTGGCTTCCTGGTTGTCATTGGCAGTGTGCTGTTCTGTTCATGATCTAATTTCTGCTTTATCTTATTACAAGTCCAATGCTCTGAATTCAGTAGAATCCCACTTAAGTGTTTTCAGCAAGCATAACTAAAACAATTGTGTTACTGGCCTTATTAAAGTGGTTAGCAAAGAAGGGGGGACATTTACTACAAGTTCTCTCATTTGTCTTCTGAGAACTTGATTTGCACGGAGCCACCAAAATGTATACGATTAATTTAATTTAATTACGGTAACTGTGTTTTAATTTAGGCCTTTGGAAGGGCACACCAGTTGTATCCAGTCTGCCATTTTTAGTCTACTAAAGATGTCTTGTCTATGGTTTTACCAATATTTGTCTGGCTGTATACATGGGCCTTGATTTAATGTTGTTGGATAATCTTTTAGTTTAATTTAAGAATTTGGGAAAACTTGGCAAATTATTTCATATAAAAAATGTAAATGTTGTTATATTAAATATATATGAGATATTTGTATATTTTAGTATGTTGAAAATCAATTAAAAGTTCATCAAGGAATATTAAATAATTTGGAACGCTTATCCAACAATATTAAATCAAGGCCATAATAAGAAGTAATGAGCATGCCCAGTTGTTATCTGTTAAAGAGGAACTAGTAGTCCACCCAGGTGAAGCAGGTTTTTGAACCTGTTAAATGACACCTTTGTGCCGCAACTAGTCGAAGCTCCAACTGCAAAGGATGCTTGTCTGGATCTGGTTATAAGAAACAATGTTAATCTTTTATCAAACATTCAAGCAAGGCCTCCATGGATTAGATTTGTTGTTCCAGTACCTGCCACAGATGCTCAATTGGATTGATTTCTGGGGAATTTGGAGGCCAAGGAAACAACTTGAACTTTTTGTCATGTTCCTCAAACCATTCCTGAACAATATTTGCAGTGTGGCAGGGTGCATTATCCTGCTGAAAGAGTCCACTTTCATTGGAACACCATTGCCATGAAGCATTGTACATTGTCGGCAACAATTTATAAGTAGGTGGTGTGTCAAAGTAACATCCACATAAAAGCCAAGACTCAAGGTTTTCCAGCAAAACATTGCCTGGAGCATAATACTGCCTCTTCCAGTCTGCCTACTGTCAAAGTAACATCCACATAAAAGCCAAGACTCAAGGTTTTCCAGCAGAACATTGCCTGGAGCATAATACTGCCTCTTCCAGTCTGCCTACTGTCAAAGTAACATCCACATAAAAGCCAAGACTCAAAGTTTTCCAGCAGAACATTGCCTGGAGCATAATACTGCCTCTTCCAGTCTGCCTACTTCCCATAGAACATTCTGCTGCCATCTCTTCAGGTAAACAACATACACCCATCCAGCCATTCATCTGATCTAAATGTAAATGTGATTCATCATATCAGGCACAGTTTTTCCATTGCTCCATGATCCAGTTCTGTTGCTCATATCCCCATTGAAGGTGCTTTTAGGCACTACGTGTTCTGACTCCTTTTTATCATGGCCAGGATTATGTTTTTTAACAATATGAGCAACAGTAGCTCTTCTGTGTGATCAGACCAGACTGGCCAGCCTTCACTCCCCACATGCATTAATGAGTCTTGGGTGCCAATAAACCTGATGCCAGTTCACAAGTTGTCCTTCCTTGCAACATTTTTGGTAGGTATTAACCATTGTATATCAGGGACACCCAACAAGACTCGCCATTTTGGAGATGCTCTGACCCAGTCGTATAGCCATCACTGTTTGGCCTTAATACTTTCATTAGTCTCTAATATATAGGATAGCCTTATGTCTACCTGTGTTAACCTCTACCACTTCAGCTGGAAGGCTATTCCATATACCCACCACTCTCTCAGTAAAGTACTACTTCCTGATATTATTTTTAAACCTTTGCCCCTCTAACTTAAGACTATTTCCTCTTGTTGTGGTCGTTTGTGTGCTGATTCCCTTAATATATTTAAATGTTTATATCATATGCCCCCTGTCTTGTCTTTCCTCAAAGTTATACATGTTAAGATCATTTAACCTTGTCTGGTAAGTTTTACCCTGCAATCCATGAACCCGTTTTTTAGTCTTTCTCTGAACTCTTTAGTTACCTAATCAAAAAATTCAATAAGATTAGTTTTATTTGTAATTCAATACAAATTTTAACTACCATACTCTTGGAGTTGTTTGTTGAAATTCAAATATGCTTTCAACGGAAATACTAATATTACTAATATTAACATAACAATTATAATAAATAATCAAATAATAATAATAATAAGAAGAAGAAGAATAAATAATAATAATAATAATAATAATAATAATAATAATAATAATAATAAATACATAAATAATAAAAACAATAATAAAAACATAAACAATCACAGACCATAGCAAATAGTAGAAATTCAGCAATTTATTGGGTTTGGTCTTTCATGTGCCCCAGAAAACATACATGAATCACTCAATTTCCCTCAAATTTGGTCACTGAGAGGCACTATCAGAGATTTCAGCTTCACTGATTTAGAGGCAAAAAGAAAGAATAAACACAGTTTAAACTGGCTGCATAATCTATAAATTGGGAATATGCTACAAATAAATAAGATTAAATGAATGGCTTCAATAGACCTTCAAAAAAGGCAGGGGAATGGCCATTTGCAAAACTCAAAGGACCAAATCAGCTCTATTTTAGATTTATTTCAGAGGATACAATTTTAGAGGATGTTGAATTTAGTGGATTTTAGCAGAATGTGTTTTTTTTTTTTGCTTCCTAAATTGCCAAACATTTATTTTTGTAACTTTCCTTTGAACTTGCTCCAAACATTTAGAGTAACTAAAACTCAGGCTAAGAGTATCTGCCTATAATATAAATAAATAAATAAATATATATATATATATATATATATATATATATATATATATATATATATATATATATATAGTTGTATTTAACATTATTTGGGTTCATCATGGTTATGTTCTCAGTTGCTGTCAATAGAAGAGTTAATATTTCTTGAAATAACACGTAGCCTGAAGGTTTTTTTCTTTGTTAGGGCATTTTCCTTTCTTTTTAAGATCTAATTTCTAGAGGTTTCTGGGTGAACCAGGACTGTCGATGAAATAATAAGAGAAGAGAACCCTGTTTTATTTTATTATAATCTCATATTTACTGAAAGCAAATATAAGAGTGCAGAGGAAATGATTTTTTCTTGCAGCCAACTGGGACATTGCCCTAAAGCTAACTAGCATCTGCAGTAAGCATATCTAAGTTGCACTGGATAATCAAAAGCAAATATGACACATTGCAGAGAATTTATACGTTTTGCATTGATTCTAAAATTACTAAATTTTCACACTTTTTCTAACTTTGTAAATATACAGCTATACCCACTGATGAATTTGGTAAACAAAATCATCATATATTTTTAGCTTACTTTAGCAAATTATTTACCTTTTCTTGGCATATAAAATATTGTATAAAAAAGGCAATCAAGCTGAATATTGCATGGAACAGAAGAATTAGCGCGAAGTGATACCAGTACTGGTACTTTTTTAGGGTGCAAGACAATATAATGGACATGTATTCATAGTGATGACTGGTTTTGAATGTTAAACCATAGTCAATGTGCATTAAATTTGACTGAGGAACATCTTGCATTATGCCTGCTCTTTATGGCATTGGTCTTCTATTCTAATTTATCCTTCTGTATAGAGGATGGAAGAAGTCACATGATATCAATTATGTTTTTTTAATTTAATGTTCTAACTATATATACTAAAGGATATAGAAAAGTTGTCATGTACTTATAATAGTGATTTAACCTGAGGTATGCCATGTGTCAGTCATAGGTATGCTTAGCATTTTACATTTGGATGTGCACCCAGAGAAAACATCCATCTAAATTTTACATCAACATATGCTAATTGACTAAATAAACACATGCACAGATATATGCAGAGATAGCCAATACGTGTTCCTCAAACCCATAAAGAATGAGCCCAAACACATGTAATAGTGCACATAGAGTACTAAAATGGGGACAATGAGTACAAATTGTCCTTTGTTAGCTGTGCCTAAGCGCACCTGGTACACCCCTTGCACATGCCTATGGTACTAGCTCTATATTCTGCAATTTAAGGACTTTCACATTGATGCATTAAACTTTTTTTTACAGAGGTTCAAACAAAGCATCCTTTGATAACATAATGTATGAAACACAAACGTCTTGTTCAACTTCTCAATTCTCTGACTTAAGAAGACATAGTTTTACAACTGTTATTACCAAATTACTTATGAATAGGTACAACATATTTAATGTTTCCTAAATGTGTCATATATTTAAACGTGTTGTCAGCTAATTTTTAGAAAATAGATTTTACGATAGTACAATTTTCGATCATGCAAACTGGAAGCTTCTTTTATTTTTTCTCAAATGATTGCAACGTTGGCAATCAAATAGCGGCAAGACACTTATCTTTAAAACAGGTTCTAGATTTCCAAATGACACATCTAATTCATAAAAATAAGACACTTGGAATAATAGGAAAAAGGGGAAAGCATGGATTCAATATTGGACTCACATCATGTTCATTGCATGGGTTAAAAAGATAACACACTACTATGATTCAAGTTTCAAGCTTTTATTCCAATTCCTCGGTATCATTGAAGATGCTAAACTCATAATATCATAATGGAGTAAAATGCTACCAATGTGTTTTTTTTAATGATGCTATCATGCATCGCACTATTTCTACAGTGTGTAGTAAAAGTGAATGTATTGCTCTTGCATTCTAACAATAGCCCTATATAAACATTACTGATAATGTCACCTAGCAGAAGCACATTGGAGATATTTACTGAGTGATGAAGGCTGTAATCTTCCTATGAATAAATAAAAATTACATGTTGGTAGGGTACTCATGTGTGTTGCTTCTTTAGCTCATATAGTTTTGAATGTGTCCAAGGCTTTAAAAGGCAAATGTGAACCAGTTAAGAATAGATCATCTGAGGTCTTCAGCTGCTTATAAAATAATAGAAGTTGGTCTCATCAAGGGAAGGAATCATTATGTGCAGATGGTAATTTACTTTATACGACCTTCAATTGATTATTTTGTGCCTGCTACACAAATATCACAAGAGCTATTGATCGTAAAACCTACAAAATAGATCTCTAATAGCTTTTACCTAGGAAAAATAATTATGTTAGCGTTGTGGTCAAACACATACATAAACCAAGGTGGAGGTATTAATGTGCTGTATTATTACCCATCTATCTAAAACATTTGGAGAAGACATTTCACAGCCACACTGCGTGCCTGAGATCCACAAGGACCTAATATTTGACCAGCAATTACAGCCTGTTACAGTTGAAAATTAATTACTGTTAGTAAAAGATGGGACAGGAATGCAATAAGTGTGCATGTATAGTTC
The DNA here is from genome assembly GCF_036172605.1 of Pelobates fuscus. NCBI lineage: Eukaryota > Metazoa > Chordata > Amphibia > Anura > Pelobatidae > Pelobates > Pelobates fuscus. The sequence goes on along the minus strand of NC_086319.1, from coordinate 306,801,660 downwards.
AGATAAAAATAAATAACTTTGATTTTTGTGCTAATTTTGGATCTGATGTCTTAGAATATGGTGTGAAGTGGGTTGTTGGATCTCCTCAGAGTACGCATAACTTCTTAGAAGGTCAGTTGACAAGGCTTCCATAAATGCTTTACCAGGAAATGTGCAGACTTCCCAACAGTGTCATTTTCAGAAGGACAGTCCTAAATTCGAAGGTTATATCCTTTTGTCATGCTTTAGCTATCCTCAGGACAGCACAGTGCAAGTGCATCATTATATACACTCGCACTAAGAAGCGGGCACTACGACCATACAGGAAGTGCTTCAGCAGTGCTCCCTGCATGATCCTAAAGGCTAGGGATTGGCCAGGTAGTAGATAAGCTCACTTTTATTTCAGATAGGACTGCCCTTTATAGGCATTGTTCTTGATGCAGGTAACATCACTGGTGATACCCTTTCAGTGCCCCACCCATCCTGTCCCGATTCTCCCTTACTGAAAGTTGGGGGTTATGAAAGTATGTGAGTGTGCGTTGATGTCGTGATGTCACACACACGGTCGCACTACCCTGGGGGCGAGCTATATATGGCTGTGACCACGTGGTCAGCGCCATATTGGTTATGGGCAGACTCGCCGTTGAGCAGGTACTTTGCGGCGAGCCGGGGGCCATGACAAGAGTGCTGCCATTTAGGAGAGAGCAAGAGACAGGTATGTGAGGAAGAGGTTAGTCTGGGAGGCCATAAGCTTTCCTAAAGAGATGGGTTTTAAGGCACTTCTTAAACGATTGATGACTAGGTGAGAGTCTGATGGCAGTAGGCAGGCTATTGCATAGGAAGGGATCCACCCGTGAGAAGTCCTGCATGCAGGAGTTGGCAATACTGGTGCGAGTAGCGGACAGGAGAAAGTCACGGGCAGAGCAGAGAGAGACTGAGAAGGGGCATGCCTATGGATCTGTGATGAGATATAAAGGGGCTAGAATTGTTCAGTGATTTATAGGTTGGCACTTTGAATTGACTCCTTTAGGATACAGGAAGCCAATGTAAGGACTGACAGAGGGGCGAGGTGTGAGAGGACCGACTAGAGAGGAAAATCAGTCTTACGGCATCATTCATTACAGACTTAGAGGGGCAATATGGCTTTTGTGAAGACCAATCAAGAGAGGGCTACAATAATCCATGCGGGAAATTGCTAGAGCATAGACAAGCACCTTGGTAGCATCTTGCGCAAGAGAGGGGTGGACGCAGGCAATGTTTTTAAGATGGAATCTACAGGATTTGGCAACATACTGGGAGTGAGGCTCAAGACGGCGCACTTGCAAGGATGGACTAATGTGTATACCAGTAACTTGAAGGGAGAGGAGGATCAGTATAAGGAGGAGGAGAGACAAGGAGGACAGGATGAGGGGAGGAGGTATCATTAGAAAAGACACTGAATGAGCGTTGAGAGAGATAAGAGGAAAACCACAAGAGGACAGAGTCACAGAGACTGAGTGATTGAAGAGTTTGAAGAAGGGGAGCATGATCAACGGTGTCAAAGGCAGCAGTGAGGTCAAGAAAAATAAGTTTGGAGTAGTGGCCTGTTATGGTTGCCCCAGGCTAGCTGAGGGTTGGACCATAGAAAGGATGCTCCTAGCGCACCAAGGACCATCAGCACCACACCAGACACCATAAGTACTGCAGACCCCATGAACCGCCGCAGCTTGGTTGTGGTCTCCCCATCTCCTACCCACCCTGGACCTACGACAAGGCTCCAGGTTCCATTGGGTGAACCTCTCTTTCTCCCAGAGAGTGAAGCAGGGACAGGAACAAGCTTTTACAAGAGCTCAGTGAAGCTAAGGGAGTATGAAGAGCATAGCAATCCCTGTAGTGATTATAGCTGTCCCCTCAAAACACGAGTCAATGCTGCGAGTTGAGGGTCAAGAAGAACTGGTTTCATGAGCACTAAGGCATTTCTTATATCCAGTTTTCCCCACAAGGTTACCACCCACATGGACCTTGTGGAGCACAGGACACAGAGTCACAACAGCCAATCAACACAGTATTGTACAGTTAGACACTCCCAGCTAATGTACACAAACCCTCCCCTCTGCCTGTGATACAATTACCAAACACAACAGACTAATTCAATTACCACAGGCAGAAAATATCCAGTTTTACCCAAAGTCCAGAAACACCCCAAAACAACAACATATCCTCACAATTAATATCCCCACAGGGATTATACATCCCTGGATAGCCCTGATCTAAGTTAACAACATATTCAAAAATCACCCAGATCAGAGCAGTGGTTCAAAAGTTTTATGGAAGTCACATTTGACCAACCGCAAGCATGGCTTTCATGCCCAAAACAGTTCCACAGATTTAGGCTGTGCAGCCAGTCTATCTTCTCCTCTATCCTGGAGATAATTGGCTTAAGTGGCTGTGGTAACTTAATTATCCCCAGGTACAGGAAATATCTCTAATTCAAAACTGTTACTAAAACCACATAAAAATACACCTCTTGTTCAGTAGCCGTGGAGAAAGTCTGAAGGGTAGGAAAAGCATGATCTATGTGTGGTTGAGAAAGAGAACGGCAAGGTGGGGAGAATTCTTTCCTTAGCTGTTCAAAATTGTCAGTAAAGTAGCATGCAAATCTATCGGCTAACTTGGCTTTCTTGGAGCTCTTTTCTATTGTGTTGGCGGCTGAGATCTGGGGTGATCTTCTCAGGGATTGTATGGTGGTCTTCCACTGTAATAGTATGGGGGTTGTGGAGGCCATCAACAATTTGTCTGCGTCATCATCTCCAGTGGTTCGTCTTCTGCGGTGCCTAGTGCTGCACTGTTTGCTTCTGAATGTATTCTGTAGGTCTGTACATGTGCCCAGGGTTCCTAATGTTACAGCGGATGCTCTTTCTCGTTTTCAGTGGTGGAATTTCAGGGCGGCGGCACCCGAGGTGGACTAGATGGGTTTCCCATGTCCAGCAGATCTATAGGGCCTTGAGTTGATGAGTAGCTTTGTGGATCAGGGGTTCTGTCTCAGAGCCTACTTGGAAGAGTTATGGTAAGGCATGGAGCGAGTGGCTAGCGTTCGAAAGGCGACTCGGTGGTTTTCGGTCAGATGGTGAACTAGTGCAAGGTTTATTACAACTGATTTGGTTCCAGGAGGCCTCGGGCTGTTTTTTCTTGGCTGTGTCTGGGAAGTTGTCTGGGCTGAGCTTTTGGTTTAAACCCACTAGGGTGTCGGACATTACTAAGGATGTCCTAGTGTCATTGGTTATGAGGGGCTGGTGGAAAGGGCCTAAGCGTTCTAATTCTCGGAGGCCGGTTTCCGGCACTCTTATGGCGGGCATATTCTCGGTTCTGCATCAGGTTTATTCCTCCCCATTCAAAATGGTGTTGTTTTGGTTGTCATTCTCCTTCACCTTTTTTGGGTCATGAAGGTGGGAGAGTTGGTGAGCCCATCCAAATCGGTCCCTGGGGGTTTGTTATCAGGGGATATGTTTGGCGAAGTGGATGCCGTGAGGTTTCTGATTCGCAGGTCGCAGACGGATGTTCTGGGATGGGGTACTTGGGTCACGTTACGGAGCATACCTAGCTGGTGTGTAGGTGAGTGTCCTTTGTTGGTTCACGGGTTGCCAGTTTCTTGTCCTGTTTTCAATTTATCAGGGTTTTCCGCATAGTCTTGGAGTTGCCTAGCGCAGAGTTTGGGGGACACTCCTTTTGGATAGGGGCTGCTACTGAGGCATTATGCCTAGGGTTGGCTGAGGAGGTTATCCAAATGATTGGGAGATGGGAATCTGGGAGGTTTTCGATCATATGTTCATCTAACTGGACTGATGTGGGGATGTGGTGGGAGCAGCTGCTGCCCGAAGTGGTCCGTTTAGCGGGCCTGCTCGGTATTCCTGATGTCATTTTAATACATGCTGGGGGAAACGATCTTGGAACTGTTCCGGTGTGGGATCTGGGAGAGCAGATCCAGAAGGATCTGGGGGAGCTCTGGCTCTGATTTCCAAGGGTGTTTTTAATTTGGTCCGAGGTTCTTTTTCAGAATTTCTGGCAGGGGACTAGTATCCCAGGGCTTTGGAAGTATTGGAGTATTAAGCTCAATAAGAGAGTTTCCCGTTTTGTGACGGGAATGGGGGGCTCACGGTGCGTCATCGCATCTTTGAGCGTAATGCTTCTATTTATTTCTGTAGTGATGGGGTCCCCCTGACGGATTTTGGTCTGGACTTATTTAATTTAGCTTTGCAGGAGGCTTTGGTGGAGGCCATGGTTGTGGTGGTGGGGCGTCCCCATTGATATAGGGGTAAACCAGCAGTTCTTGTGGCGGTATATGGCCCTTGTCAACCGAGGGTTGGACCAGCGGTCTCTGGTAAGCCTATGGGTACAGTGATGGATAACGGACGTGCCCACTGATCCAACTAACCGACTAGTAGTTAGCATTATGCAATGGTAGGCCCATGAAAGGCCTTGTGCTGGCTGGAATGAGGAGGGAGGGGGCAGCTGCCCTTAAGTTATGGTTGGTTGGCAAGGTGGTACTCAGTGACTTATCTATTTTCTGAATAATTATGTGTACAGTGTTTTATGTTATAAAGTTGAAGTTTAAAGATTTATATATTAATATTTTAATAAAGCTGTGGCCTATTTGAATCCAAAGCAAAGTTTGGTGTGTTTCATTGAAGCAAAGTTGGGTTTATCAAAGGGTTAGGTTTATGCCTATACACAGTTACCCTCTACCTACGCACATGTGACACTCAACTTTGCTTCAATCCTCCAGATCCTCCAATGGACATTCTCTCTCACTCAGTGTCAAGGAAACTGGAGATAAATGTAGGACTTAAAGAAAAGTGTAGCATGAGCATATGTGTAAGCAAGCTCACGCTGCACCTTTGATGATTTTCAGATTATTGAAACAGAGTTGTATAAGCAGCCTGTCATCCTGGCCTGCATGCACTCTGAGATGAAACTCGCACTTTGTGGTAACTAACCTTGCCTACCCTCTTCTTCTCCTAATATCAGCCCTACCAAACCAAAGTTGGCAGGCCGGGAGCATGTTTGTGTCCTAGCCGCAACATACATGTGTAATACCCTCACATTTTACAGGCTGAAAATGAAAGATCTATAATAATAAACATTGCATAGCAGGGGGTGTTCATTACCTCTATCACTGCTATCATTGAATACAGGGCATAACTCATAAAATTACTGAAATAATATGCAACATGGTTCTTCCATTCAGAATAGGCAATCTCTATTATTTTAGCTGCTGTGGACAATGACACAAATCATGCTCAGCCAGCTGGCTTTGCATCATGGGAGTGGTAACATGCCAGAATTATAATGCAACAGGTATCCAACACATGTTGAAGTACTCATTTAAGAAGTTCCATAAATACAATCAGCTTCATTGCGTACAATGTAAAATGAAGCAAGAATACAATTTAACATAGTATTGTTCAGCTTAACATTACACTTAAAAAAAAAATCTAATAATATAAACATCTGTGCTTGCATATCCCAATAAGAGCTAAACATGGTGATATATAAAGAATTTACACATACATCCTCACTGAAATTCTCAGCCTTGAGTCTTGATAGAGATCCAAAGTGGTAATTCCTATCAGTGGGAAAATGACTTAGTAGGAACAGTTGATTCTGAAAACCATGGCTGCCAAGAACTGCTTGTAATTAAAAATTAAAAATATGAATATACTGAACTCTTGGGATCCACACTGGGAAATATGATACTCGGTACGCTGGAGTGGAGGAAAAATGTTTGCTACTTTAAGTTCAATGTTTCCCTTGAAGAAATTGTTTTGCTGCAATATTTAAACATTGATTGAGGCAGTTTGGTTTTGTAGTAAAATGTTCATTTTTTTGTGTGTTTTTTTTAGCATATTTAACATTAAATTTTCAGCAAAGTATATACTGAGCAGAAGTGCTTGTTAATTTATTTCTACTGTTAATGTCATGAATTTTCTTGCAGGGGATGTAAATAGCTTGTTGGTTTGTTCTTGAACTATTAGGGTTACTGTAATCACTTTGTGTTATGTCTGCCTGTCTTTTTGTCTGTCCATTTATTATTATTATTATTATTATTATTATTATTATTATTATTATATTTATATAGCGCCAACAAATTCTGAAGCGCTTTACAATGGGTGGACTAACAAACATGTAATTGGAACCAGACAAGTTTGATGCACAGAAATAGAAGGGTTGAGGGTCCTGCTCAATGAGCTTACATGTTGAAGGGCGTAGGGTATAGTGACACAAAAGCTTAGGGAAGTATTAGGGAAGTAGATTGGTAGAATAGTATACATAAATACATAAATTGATATGCTTTTGTGAAAAAGTGAGATTTTAATTATTTTTTTGAAGGAGTGGAGACTGGGTGAGCATCTTATAGAAAAGGGAAGGGAGTTCCACAGAAACAGTGCAGCCCTAGAGAAGTCTTGAAGGCGAGCATCAGAGGTGAGAGTACGAACAGAGGATAGACACAGGTCTTCGGCAGAGCGTATTGACCTAGACATACTTGTGTATTAGGGAGGATAGATAGGTGGGAGTAGCATTATACAGAGATTTGAAAGCAAGAACCAGAATTTTATATTGAGTCCTATATCTTACGAGAAGCCAATGCAGGTACTGACAGGGGGTTGAGGCGTGGGAGGTGCGGGCAGACAGGAAGAGGAGCCTCGCCGCTGCATTCACTGCAATGGGGCAAGTTAGGAGCACATAAGACCACTGAGACCGGATTGCAGTAGTCAAGGCAAGAGAGGACAGTAGCATGGAACAGCACATTAGCCGCATCTGGCGTTAATTAGGGGCGGATGCCTGTGTGGTGGAGCTGATGGTAGCACAGCACCATTAACGTGGAGGGAGACAGAAATGGGTGTAGCAACACTTGAGGGAGGAAAGACCACAAGTTCTGTTTTGGACAAGTTGAGCTTAAGGAAGTGGTCAGCCATCCAATTAGAAATAGCAGAGAGACAGTCAGAGACACTAGTCAAGACAGATCAGGGGAGGACAGATAGATTTGTGTGTCATCTACATAGAAATGATATTGAAAGCCAAAGGAGCTTATGAGTTTACCAAGGGAGGCAGTATAGATCGAGAACAGTAGGGAACCAAGGACTGAACCTTGGGGGACAACAACAGATAGAGGTTGGGAGGAAGAGATAGAACCAAAGAAAGAAACACTAAAAGAGCATTGGGTGAGGTAGGAGGAGCCCTAGGAGAGAGCAATATCTCGTAGACTGAGATTACGGAGGATGAGAAGAAGCTGTTGATGATCAACAATATCAAAAGCAGCGGAAGGTCAAGGAGAATGATAGAGTAGTGACCATGAGATTTTGCAGCGAGTAGCTCATCTGATACTTTGGTCGGAGCCGTTTCTAAAGAGTGCTGAGTGCGGAAACCAGACTGAAGTGGGTCAAGGAGAGAATTGGACTTGATGAAGTCTGTCAATCTCACATATACAAGTCTTTTGAGGATCTTGGACGCAAAAGGCAGTAGCAAGATAGGGCGGTAGTTGGATGTGGAGTTAGGGTCATGGTAGGACTTTTTTAGAATTGGGGTTACAGTTGCATGTTTCAAAGGTAATGGAAATATGACAGATGAGAAGGAGATATTGAGAATTTTAATGAGAGGCAAAATAAGAGAAGGAGACAAAGTATGGATGAGATGCGAGGGAAAAGGATCAAGGGAGCAGGTGGTGGTGCGGGAGGACCTTTGATCAGAAGTCTTCCGCTGTAGCGGATGCGACTGAACATACAACAGCAGAAGGAGTGAGGTTGGAGGGCAAAGGAGACAGTTAAAAGTATGACATAGTCATTTGGGTTCATGGGAGTCTGTCTGTCTATCTGTCTGTCTGCCTGCCTGTCTTTCTGGCAGTCTATCTATCCATCTATCCATCTTTTTCTCTGTCCATAGCTATGCTACATGGACAAAAGTATTTCCATGTGAATTGGAATTAGCCGCTCCCTTTGCTAAAAAGTGTAAACAAGTCAGTGAGCCAAGTATCCATATAGACTATGCGGATGTTTGGAACATGGTAAAAAACATTTCTACTTTATCGTCATGTACTCCTTTTGTATCCTGTCACTAATTGTATACAGTAAATATATTACATATATATTTCTACCAGTATGCCATTTCTTTGGTATATTGAATTATCAGGTTTTTGAAAGACATAGAGCCAAAAGAGGTTCAAATGGGTCTATTCATTTAACAACAAGCAGTCATTAATAGAATGTACACTTCGAAAATGTAGGCTGAAGTATATGACTTGGGAAAAAAAAACTATCTCCATTAATCTGTTGGAGTTTGTTGAAAAATTCTCTTATTTTGAAAATCGCCACAATCTAAAGTTTAGCAAACAGACCTTAGTCAATGTATAAAATAACTAAATCATCAGGTACTCTGGGGAAACATTACAATTTTTACATTAAAATTAAAAAGTCTAAGAATTTCATATTCACAATGAGTTAAAACAATAAAACTCTGAGCATAAGCAGTACTCTGTTTAGTTATATGCAAGTTTTCAATAGTCGCTTATAAAAGTGTTAAAAATACTTGCAGATTTAGCACAAAATATGTTCATATGAGATGCTCTGGTGACCTTTGCAAACAATACAGTTCACAATTCAATTTTTTTTATGCTTCCCTTTTTTAGCTGTGACCAAAAGCAGACTGGAGTCTTTCATATCTACAGAACATGAGTTCTGACCTCTGGTTTTGTGATTAACTATGTGAAAATGCCATTCTGGAGCAGTAGTATCCAATTTTTGCATGGATCTGGGGACAGAAAGGGGAAAAAAATCCTCTAGCCATTGCTGAGTGTTACGGACTTAACACATTATTAGAGACGTGAATGTGCAAGAATTCATAACAGTGAGACTGGCTCCAAATCAGTGAAAGTCACAGACCATCAGAGAGGGCCATTCATCAATCTATGTAATGTGCTAATGTGGCTGTTACGGCGGGAACCTCCACTCAAGTATCAAGTCAATGGACGTTACGGCCGGAACGACCACGTTAGCACGTAACAGTTTGATGAATCACCGCCAGGGAGAGATGACAGGCCTTCAATGAAATTGCAGCGGTATAGTGGTTTAAAGGCGACAACTTAGGGTTTTGTGTTAAACAGTAAACGTACTGCTATACTGAGATATACCTGAGTTACTGAAAAAAATAGGTAAGATATCTTTAAACAAATAAATTAAGAGATTTTTGCATTAGAAAGGGATTTACAAGATATGATTCATTGATATTTCTCATATGGGCAGCGATAGTCTTTGCAATGAAATGTTACACTTTTATACAAAAATATGAGAATGAAGAAAACAAACACTTATTCAATTTTCACAGTTATAGACTGTAAATACAAAGAGACAGCTGTTTTACAGGTTTCATCTAATTGGAATTATCTAGTTTAGAAGTTTTTCCAGCTTTATAGAAACCTATAGGAGATTGAAAGTTGACCTGTGGCTTTTGGGGCTTTTCCATAATTTAAGGTGTCTACTAAAATTTAAGTAAATGGGAATTTAGACCAAATTATAAAATGAAGACCAAAAGAATACAGTTGGAAAAATGTCAAAATTTTGCTAAATTGCAGACCGGTTATTTCAGGCTAAATTATGCCATTTGTTCATGCTGTTTACAAAATAAATCCACTGTTTTGTGTCGCGCATGAAATATGTTGTCCCATGTCCCCATATTATACTTTGTATGTTGGGGACACAAATATGATACTTTTCAAATAAAATATGGGTTTTGTCTTTCAGTGTCCTTTCATTGCCAGTCATAGAATATAAGTTTATACACATTTTAATGCCATGTTGAATCTAGCTATAAAATATGTTATTCAATAAAATGTGATTAAAGGGTGACTACAGCAGCCATGACCATTACTGCGTTTCAGCTTGAAATGCTGCCAATACCGAGTGTGCTAATTACGCTACCGACACTTTGTTTTAGACTGCCTAATGTAAATTCTGTGCAAAGATTATATTTGTTGTCAGGGCGCTCTACATGCTGGCGACAGACATAACCAGCTTCTACCCAAGCAGGTTGTGATTGGGGCCCACCTGTTCTAGGAAGTCTATAACTCTCGTCTCTGCCTCCCTTGATGCGCCTCCTCCCATCCTTCACCACCTCCCTGCCTTGTAAATTAACGCTTGTTTTTCAGAATCTTCACCCTCTTTCAGCTCACACTCCATCCCTCTCATCCCTAGCTAAAAGCACACAGCCAACCTGAACATTGGTCAATTTAAATGTGTCTCTGTGAGAAGCATTTGATTGGACATTGGAGAGGAAAGAAGTAACAAGGTGTGATGGTTGATGGGGTGTGAAAATGTTCGAGGAGAATCTTGCCTTGTGCTGGATTCAAGGTAAGTTTTCATCTATTTAACAGGGTTCCTGTGCTAAAAATGGAGGTTGGACAAAGATAAAAGTGCCCAGTAGGGCATTATAGATTAAAGAAGAGCAATAGTAAAAAAGGAGAAGTTCAATATAAGCAGTTTTTTTTGTTAGCATTATTTTTATCATATTAACTACAAACTGTTAACTGCTAAACTCCGAGACACATTTAGAAATAGAAATTGAAATCTGAGTTGCATATATTATTATATTATTATGTTATTATTATGTTATTATTTATATAGCGCCAACAAATTCCGCAGCGCTTTACAGTGGGATGACGAACAAACATGTAGTTGTAACCAGACAAGTTGGACACACATATATAAAACAGCAGATACAGCAATTAAGATATTTGTAGAATGAAGAGTTGAATGAAAAGCAAGAGTCCTAACCAATATGGAATAAGATCCGTTTCAAACTCTCTGTTTTCAGTTATAACATTACATCAACCAGTTGGCTTAGATTATAGGTATTATAGACCAGAGTCTAATGTTAACTGCACCCTGTTCAAAATTATTATGCAAATTCTATTTAAGTGTCACAAAGATTAAATATTTTGTTTTTCAGTCTAACTCATGGATGGCATTGTGTCTCAGGGCTCTTTTGATTACCGAAAACAATCTCGGACACCTGTGATAATTAGATTGCCAGGTGAGCCCAATTTAAGGAAAAACTACTAAAGGAGGGCGTTCCACATTATGAAACAAAGCACCATTTTCATGCAATATGGGGATGAAAAAGGATCTCTCTGCTGCCGAAAAGAGTGAAATAGTTCAGTGCCTTGGACAAGGTATGAAAACATTGAATATTTCACAAAAACGTAAGTGTGATCATCGCACTATTAAGAGATTTGGGGCTGATTCAGAGCACAGACAGGTTTGTGCAGATAAAAGCACGTTGAGGAAGATTTCTGCCAGATCCATGCATCGGATCAAGAGAGCAGCTGCTAAAATACCATTACATAGCAGCAAACAGATATTTGAAGCTGCTGGTGCCTCCTGAGTCCCACGGACATCAAGGTGTAGAGTCCTCCAGAGTCTTGCAACTGTGCATAAACCTTCTATTTGGCCACCACTAACCAATGCTCACAAGCAGAAACGGCTGCATTGGGCAGAAAAATACATGATGACTAATTTTCAAACAGTCCTGTTCACTGATGAGTACCGTGCAACCCTGGATGGTCCAGATGGATGAAGTAGTGGATGGTTGGTGGACGGCCACCCTGTTCCAACAAGGCTGTGACGTCAGCAAGGTGGTGGTGGAGTCATGTTTTGGGCCGGAATCATGGGAAGAGAGCTGATCGGCCCCTTTAGGGTCCCCGAAGGTGTAAAGATGACCTCTGCAAAGTATGTGGAGTTTATGACTGACCACTTTCTTCCCTGGTACAGAAGGAAGAACTATGCTTTCCGTAATAAAATCTTCATGCATGACAATGCAACATCTCATGCTGCAAAGAATACCTCTGCATCAATGGCTGCTATGGGGATAAAAGGAGAGAAAGTCATGGTGTGGCCTCCCTCCTCCCCTGACCTCAATCCTATTGAGAACCTTTGGAGCATCCTCAAGCAAAAGATCTATGAGGGTGGGAGGCAGTTTGTTTACATCCAAACAGCAGCTCTGGGAGGCTATTCTGACATCTTGCAAACAAATTCAAGCAGAAACTGTCCAAAAACTCACAAGTTCAATGGATGCAAGACTTGTGAAGCTGCTATCAAATAAGGGGTCCTATGTTAAAATGTAACGTGACCTGTTAAAATGTTTAAAAAGTTAAAATGTTGTTATAAGTTTGATTGAAAAAGCTTTTGATTTCAGTAAATATGCTGCAAACACAACAAATTACAATTTTCAGTTCTTTACAACCTATAAAGTATTTTGAAACTTACTGTACATAATAATTTGGTACAGTGCATTGTAAGTTTTTAAGTTTTAAAAAATACTGTTATCATTAGGAGGTTTGTTCAATAAAATTTGAATTGTACTCTTAATAGTCGATAACATGAGAATTATGCTGACTGTTATTTACATCATTTATTTAGGTAAATGAGAAAAATATCATTTGCATAATAATTTGGAACAGGGTGTAATGTTTGCTAGGACAATCTCATACAGAAATTATGTATAATTAATGCAAAATAAGTAAAATAATAGTTTTGGAATCTTGGTATTGATCTCACAACAGCTGATTAGTGCAACATTACAAAAATCCATAGCATTTAATTTCTCATGAAATAATTATTGTATGTAGAACATAGAGGGTTTTTTTTTCTCTTCAAAAATGATATTGCCTATTATGTATTGTTATTCACTTTTTCCATCTCTTGCCTTGGTAATATGTAATTTTATCATTTAGGGTGGAGAATCTTTGAATGGGGTCACAGAATGTTATCACTTGAGGTTGGTAGAGGAGACTCATAATGTGCTAAGGAGACTTGCATTCTAATTGGCACATTACAAAGGCACATGATGTATGATGTGTCAAAATGCATCCTTGTTCATATCACTGCTTCTTACGAGCCCTGTAGAAAAACGTTTTCACTTCTACTCACAAAACCATATTCTATTGTACTTTCGCAATGGTACCAGCATTATTACTTCATTGTGTCCTTTTCTTTCTTCCAATATGTTGTTATTATTATTTGTTATTTATATAGATCCAACATAAGGTGTAGTGCTGTACAATATAGGACATACAGACAAATAATGAACACGTACAGATACAAAAGAAACAGAAGACCCTGCCAATGAGATTTTATACGAAGTGCTTTGCAAGATAACTTGTGAGCTTAGAATCTAAAACTAATAGTTAACACACACATAGTTACAAATATAACATATATATAAATTAATAAAATATATTTATATATTCAAAATGTCCTTAATAAAAAGACATTAAAGTAGTTTTACAGTTGCTTTTTTCAATGACAGTTACTGCAATATAAATGGCTGAGGGTTTAAGGAATTTGAATTTTATTGGAAAGGAACATGCCTACATATAAATGTCAGTGCCTATCTTGCTGTACAACTCCCATAACCTCAGGCAGCCGCTGTGGACAGTGACTTGGAGTTAGTATATACTCTCTTTTGCTGAGCAGCCTTTAAGTTTGGTAATTTAAGGAATTGTCTGCCATAACTGTATACAGCACATTTTATTAGGAGGTACGCACATAGAATGTTTAAAATAAATTTTATTGAAAAAATAAAATTGTTTTTATTCACTATACTTAAACAAACATATTCTTAAAACTTACTAAAATTACATATAGTTTAAAACACACACTTTAAAAAAATGGATGTAAATTCTACTCTTTCCTTTTCCTTTAATGATAATCCGTTTAATGCAAGGAAACAGTCATTTTAATGATCCTTATCTTCAATGGAAAGATAACTGTCACAAATACAAAATGCCATCTAAATAGGGTAGGGAGCAGTTTATACAGTGTAGAATATGTTATGCCAGAATAATGTGATTTTGTGATTCTACATATATCATAAACCACATTGAGGAGAGCAGTAAACAACGTACCAACACAAGATTTTTAGTTTTTCCTACCCCTTGATTGTTGTGGAATTTTTTCTACTACAACAATGTGTTATATTTTTTTGCAATAAAGTATTTGGAATGAAGCCTTACTTGTAATAGGTTAAATCCACCTGATTTTTTTCAAGAAGAACTTAAGAATGAGTATAGTCACAACAACTTATTTTTTCATAGGAAACCTATTTCATGGAACTGACACACTATCACTCGATTAAAGAACATTTATTTATTTATTTTTAAAAATATTTGTGTTTTCCTTCCAAGTGGTTCATGGATCAGGAATAGTTTATTTGTAACCCATATAATTATCCCAGTCTGTTGGGTAACTAGTAAAATAATTTCCCCTTCATTTTAATATTATTTAGTATTTTTAATTTTATATTACACCTTATTGCAACAGTGCAATGCAAATCTCAATGTATCCTTCCTGCTGGAATATGTTATATATAAATAAATAAATAAAGACTCCCTAGAATAGACATTTAAAAAGGCATGAACAGTTGGAAAGAGCTAAAAGACAATTATTATTATAGTTAGAATGTATTTTTATAGTGTCACCAATTAAATACGTTCTTTCTATAATACATAAACAATGTATAATGTCAGCTAAGACAAAAATGTAAAAGGTAGAGGGGCAAAATATATTACTAAACTTTTAAAATATTAATGCCTTTTGTCAGGTATAGCGTGTACCTTTATCGTAAACCAACAACCAAAAAACTCATTACAAAATCACTTGTTTCCATTTAGTGGATGGAAAGGTATGAAATCCTGCTGTCCATGAGCCTGGATGCAGGTTGGAATCCCACCTGAGCATTGTGATTGGCTGCACATGCTGTCAAAGTCATTGAAAGCTCTGCAGGAGAATTTGGGAATGATTAATTGCCCTGTCTTGAGAGCCGAGAATTCTGAACAGCAGGATTCCCTGCGTATGTAAATACAAGTGGTCACAGAGCTGTAACAGAACCAAATGAAATGAGCAGAATGACTTAACAAAGGAACTTAATGTGGGGTGGTTAGATTCTGGAGATTAGCAGCTATTTCATCTCTGAATGAGAGAACACTTTATTTTCATACGAAACTATATAGGCTTATTAGTCTTCTCCCCAAATTCTAATTTCAATAATATATATACTAGCTGCTAATACTACCTGCTTCTTTATATAGAATGTGGACTACGTGTACTATAATTATTCTCATTTATTATTGTGATTATATATCCTCTTCAACCTATCATTCCTGTAAGTTTTCTTGCAATTGTCCGATTTATAGTAAAATCCCCCTTCTTATAATATTGCAAAGAGCTGCAGAATCTGTTGGCGCTATATAAACGGCAATAGTAATAATATGCATAAGTTCAACACTATTGATTTCTTGCTCAAAACGCACCCAGATACATTACATCCAACTTATAAATATAATGTTACAAGTGTAAATGTATAAAATATGTTGTTTCTTCTTTTTTTTTTTTTTATATCGCAGTGGATAGATTTTTGACCTGACCTTGAGCTTTTCCCACCTTTGTACTTTTTCATGCAGATATATATTAAGGACGCACAGTTAACATATAAAAAAACATTTTGAAAAATAGATTGATGTTAGGGTACAAATAAAATTACAAAATGTTATTTATTTATTTTAAATCTACAGTTATTTAAAAATAATAAAAAAAAATATATATATATATATATATTATACGGTATAGCTTTTATGAATTATTAATAAAATATTTTATCAAGAAAGACACACAGATTTCTCTCATTTTCAAGTATGTCCTGGGTCCACAAAACATTGCATTGATACATTAGGGTACAATAAAATACAAAAACAATATTAATACACAATATGAACAAAATTTAACATAGAATAGGTAGGAAATATATAATCAACCATAACACGTGCATTCTGTCTGTCTATCTATGTTCCTTATCTTATGCATTCATTATATTTTTACACATATAAAATCAGGTTAAAGTGATACTGTAAGCCCCAAAACTTTAGTTTAATGGAATGATTTTGCTGTAGAGCACATGCCCTTTCCCTGCCATTTTTGAGTTAAATCACTGACATGAGTATTTACTAAAGTAATAATTCAAAGTGAATTCAAAATTAATTTCAAACTTAAATTCAGAGTGACCAAACTAAAAGCACTGCTGACGTAGAGATTTTTTACACTTTGACTATTTGGACCGTAAGTTCAAACTTGACTTTGAATGCTCACTTAATTGAGAATTAAAACCGAATTCAAATGCATTGCTTCCAGTGGCCTTAAATCTTAAATTCTCTTTAAATTCACTTTTATTACCCTGCTAATGCTTCAACTTCCAGTATTACACAGTCTGTTTAATTTAGAATGTATTTGCCCTGCTCTGTTAATTGCCAGCTAGAGCCTGCTGGAGCCTTCTGTGTGTGAATAAAATGAAATTAACCGTGTAGGATATAAAAATAAAAACTTCTAAAGTAAACACACAGTGCTATGATTTTTTTCATGCAGGCTGCTTGAGTCACAGTCAGGGAAGGTGTGGATAGGGCTGCATACACAGAAACAAAACAGATTTAACTCCTACATGGCAGAGAATTATGAAGAATTATGAGACAGCAGGGTTGTGATGTATGAACAAAAAATGAGTCATTAACCTAAAGTTGTTTTGGTTTCTAGAGTATCCCTTTAAGTTTATCATTGCTTTGCTTTTGGAACACATCTAGAATCTTTGCTAGAAAGCTCAATTAGCATTATATTAAAATGTTTACTCAACTTTAAGAGTTGTCTCAGCAGAGACGAAAAGTAACTGTTGTTAACTGTGTACTCCTAAGGCCCATTTCATCTCATTGTTATTTTACGCTCATGTTAGAAATAGCAAGTGTTGGATGAAATAAAACCAGTGGTCCACGAATAATCTGTAATTTCATGGTGGTGTTTTGCGACTAGATCCATGAGACAAGATCTGAAGTCTGAGAGAAGCTTCCAATATTATAAATCGCCCAGGGAGACTAGTTGATCTGTAGTGTTATCATAAAATAACTGTATTAAATCTATCAAGTCCCTGCTGTCCCCAAAGCTTTAACATAAAATTGCATCTCTAGCTGTGAAATAATCAAACCTTCTACAGGTAATGTGTTAAAGCTTATTGTAATACGGAAAGAGAGGAAAAAAAACCTTTTTTTTTTGCGCTGCGGGAAAATGAAAATTCTAAGTTTATTTTTAAACTGCGTACATTTCTCACTTTCATTATTATTATTATTTTTTTTTGCAAATGCACTAATGCTCAGTAAATACAGCAACAGTCCGTGTCCCTTTTAGCAAAAGTCATATATCTGTTCAGACTGCAATTTGCTTTGTTTATATCCTTTGCCCTTGAACTCTGGTTATTAACGCAATGTTTCTCGAAATGATGCCTTATAATAACTCTGCTCCAAGCACATTCATGACACAGCACAAACAACCACAGGGCCAAAGCTTTGCTGCCAGAAAAAGGGGAAAAGAAACCATAGAATAACATCACTTGAAGGGCATATCTTTGCTACAGAGTAGCAGAAATGATTAGGAAATTGCTGTAAAAATCAGCCCTGCAGTACACTAGTGCTGAGAGATTGTAATCATTTCTCTGTAATGTCATCCAAACCAGAGTATGTTGGAATCATAAACACTCATCCAAAAGCCAGACTAACAAAGAAAATTACAGCAAAAAAAAAAATGAAGTAGTCCTATTTAGTTACAATGATATCATATATGTGGGCGTTCAGGTGATAATAGACAGTGCAATTCAGAAAATACCATGGTTTAAGGTTGTGGTTGTTAGATAGAGTCGGATTGAAATGAAACCTGGTCAAGCAGAGTGAGACACTAATTAATTAAATATATATATATATATAGAGAGAGAGAGAGAGAGAGAGATATAGATCAATAGATAGATAGATAGATAGATATGAGGATTGATATATATATAGATAGATAGATAGATGGATAGATAGATAGATAGATAGATAGATAGATAGATAGATAGATAGATAGATATGAGGATTGATAGATATATATATAGATAGATAGATAGATAGATAGATAGATAGATAGATAGATAGATATGAGGATTGATAGATATATATATAGATAGATAGATAGATAGACAGATATGAGGATTGATAGATATATATATAGATAGATAGATAGATAGATAGATATGAGGATTGATAGATATATATATAGATAGATAGATAGATAGATAGATAGATAGATATGAGGATTGATAGATATATATATATATAGATAGATAGATAGATAGATAGATATGAGGATTGATAGATATATATATATAGATAGATAGATAGATACATAGATAGATAGACCAAACTTACCGTTGAGCATCACCTACAGTCAATTTACGTCTTAATGTACTGAAAATGTATTTATTTATAAAATATTTTACCGGGAAGATACATTGAGATGTAAAAAATAAACAGAAAACCAAAATATTTGACAATCTTTAATTAGGATTTTGACCCCACTATGGAATTTGTGTTTGAGAAAAAATATCTTGGACAACAAAACAATGTATTTGTATTACATAGTCACATCATTACTTTGAATTACATAGTTACATAGCTGAAAGGAGACACGTGTCCATCAAATTCACCCTTTATCACATTTGTTTTTGCTGTGGATCCAAAAGAAGGCGAACAATCCAGCTTGAAGCTCTTCTAAGAGTGCAACAAACTTGGAAAAAAATCCAGTTTGACCCCAGACTGGTAATCAGATTTATCCTTGGATAAAGAAGCTATTACCCCACTAATTATAAATTATATCAGCAGAGCTGAAGAAAATACCTGTCCAGAATTAAAACTCTTAAAGAGTTATTCATTAAAGTACAAATTGTTGGGATTCAAAGTGAATTTCGAACTTAAAGGAACACTATAGTCACCTAAATTACTTTAGCTAAATAAAGCAGTTTTAGTGTATATATCATTCCCCTGCAATTTCACTGCTCAAATCACTGTCATTTAGGAGTTAAATCACTTTGTTTCTGTTTATGCAGCCCTAGCCACACCTCCCCTGGCTATGATTGACAGAGCCTGCATGAAAAAAAAACTGGTTTCACTTTCAAACAGATGTAATTTACCTTAAATAATTGTATCTCAATCTCTAAATTGAACTTTAATCACATACAGGAGGCCCTTGCAGTGTCTAGCAAGCTATTAACATAGCAGGGGATAAGAAAATCTGAATTAAACAGAACTTGCAATAAATAAAGCCTAAATAGGGCTCTCTTTACAGGAAGTGTTTATGGAAGGCTGTGCAAGTCACATGCAGGGAGGTGTGACTAGGGTTCATAAACAAAGGGATTTAACTCCTAAATGGCAGAGGATTGAGCAGGGAGGCTGCAGGGGCATGTTCTATACACCAAAACTGCTTCATTAAGCTAAAGTTGTTCAGGTGACTATAGTGTCCCTTTAAGACTTAAGGTCGAAATAGCCAATTTGGGAAATTGTACAAGTCAGTTATGCACCCTGTATGACTGGTTAGGCTTTAAATTTAAAATTCATGTTGAATTCCTGAGACTTCTCACTTTAGTAAACTGATCCCTCATTAGAGATATATATCAAATAGTAAACATAGGCTAACATAGGCTAAAGTAAACAATCTTAAATATCACCATAACAGTCAACATATTCAATGTGTCAAACTGCTAGCATTTTAATACAGGTGGCACACTGATATTCCAAAGAACCAGAACCCAACAAAGTACAAGCGGATGTCATCTTCTGATATCTCAAACATTTCCAAGACAGAATGACCACAAACTTATAGAAACCGATCCCAAGTAAAACAGAGCTTGTGTTAATAGATTCCAGATATTGTACATCAAGCACCACCTCCCTACATGAATTAGACCTTTGGCCCATAATCGGATACTCCTCCATATCTCCTATTTCCTCATCTCAGCATGTAAAAAACCTTGCACTAATTAGGAACTAAACTCTCTCTAACAACCCCAGTTTTATTCAGTTACAAAAAAAACTATATTGACATATTTCTAAATATAGTATACAGAGTTTTAAGCAAAACCAATAAGAGTACTGGTACAACACCTTATGTGTAAATATGCCACATTTCATACAATTCTGAATGCCACAGTTCTAATAATCACTAGACACGTCTTTCATCTTTGCATGAATTATGGTTCTGCCTTATTTGTTGCTATTTATTGAGTTGTCCAAAAAAAAGAATGAAATAAACAGTGCACCAAAGAAATCAACAACAAAACAAATGATAACTTGAATAATCCATTCACTGGCATAAAAACCAGAAATGAGTCTATTTTTTGTTGTTATTATCATTGTTTTATGCCCGCCCTGGCTAGATAAAGTAGATAAAGTTACATTGTTTGAACCTTTTATACAGTCTTTCCAGGATTCTGAACTGGATGCATAATTTAAAGATTCCTTAATCTGTGCTGTCATTTCCATTTGGTTGAAGGCAGGCTTTACTTTATGATGTCAGCTATTGCAGCAGAGGTTAATAGCAGTTTTCTAAGAATGTACTTAGATGCTGTGTCTTGTAAACCATTTATCTAAGTTGACCTCACAAGCTAGAATAGCGCTGGGTGACAACACATAACCTTTATCAAACATTCACGCGGGAGTCCTCCCTTGGCCCTGTGACCACTGTGGATCTCACAGACCATGAACATATCAGGGGCCAACACCGAAATAGCAGCATGGGTTTCATAAAATACTTAAAGTAAGAGTTTTCATGTCAAAATATGTCCGTAGAAACTATTCATGGAGAAGAATTTTGATTTGAAATAAAAACAAGTTATTTGTCAAGCAAACACGGTTTGAAATCTGCTTCATATCTATCTAAATATTATATAAATTTTAAATAAAGTAGGCTCCACTGGGAATTTTTAACTCTACACTTTTATTTTTTATCAATGCACTAGCAATAGGCAACTCTTGAAAAAGAGTACAGAATTGCCTAAGAGTTTAATTAATGCTGTATTGCACAAATACATTGTGTAGTAAACCCGGAAAGCCTGATTTCAATTCCGCACAGTGGTCATTGAATGACACCAGGTATCAGGGGCAGCAGGTTAGTCTGAACTTGTTACCTTTATGATGGTGTCCCTTTTTTATGTATATATAGCACCGTGGTACTTAATGTATGTGGTGTAGATCATGGCATTACATGCCAGATGGTGCTGAACAATATGCAATCATTGGATTGGTAGCTGACCACGAAATCAGCTGTAGAATAGATCAGACATGGAGAAAAATAGAGAGGTATAGAGAGACATTAGAGGTGAGTACTGGCATGGGGAAGGAGAATAGACATCAGAATGCAAACTGGACAGGGGGAGTTAGGGTTAAACTCTATACAAATAACGTATAGCTGGAAGTCCCATTCTAGATACTCCAGCACTTACTGATGCATCCACCAATCTAGTTATTTTTTTACACCTTCTCGATGCTTTCTCTTTCTTAGTCTCTTCTCTTTCATACTTTACATATCAACTTTTCTCTGGGTATAAATAAAAACGAAAGCAAGAAAACATTGCTTGAAATTGGTCCACATTGCAACCACCATGTCCATTCAAATAATGTGAGCGGATGATATTAATTCAAAATATCACTGTAATGACATCATAACAATTGAAAGATATGTTTTAAAGTTATGTAAGCCATGTAACGTATATTCGATTCAGCTATAGGATTGTTCTTCTCCCTTTGCAACGAAGACTAAAACGTTCACTAAATTAAATTCAGGAGTTATGGAAAAGGGATGTATCTTCTAAGGCAAACACAACTTAATTTAATGCAAACAAACAAAATATGTGAACACAACCCCAGTGAAAACAGTGATAGTATACAAATAATGGAGCTTCCCTGTATAAGGTGAAGTATCCGGAAAAGATCCCCAAAGACTTCCTCTTGTCTTCAGCATACATACAAAATAGAGTAGGGGATTATCTGCTAAACACAGATCAATCAAAGAACAACTTAATTTAACCCTGCATTACCTTTAAAAATGTCTGCCTATTAAAGTATAGCTTTGGCTGCAAAAATGGTCTTCTCTATCCTATGCTACCCTAAATATCTTCTATCAACTACTGTAACCATTAACTGAGTTCTGTAATATGTTAAATGTAAAAGGTGAAAGAGGAACTTTAACCCCGTAAGGACCAAATTTCTGGAATAAAATTTCTGGAATGTCATGTGCCCTTAAGGGGTTAAAGGAACACTAGAGTTTGAGGAATACAAAACTGCATTCCTAACACTATAGTGCCCTCTGCCACCCCTAAGTGGCAAATAAAGGGTTAAAAAACTTTTTACACTTACCTGATTCCAGCGCTGATGTCCCTCGACACTGGGTCACGCCCCTCCCCCATTGACATCAGCCAATGGGGAGGGACCTAATTTGCATGCGAGGAGAGTGCTGCACTTGCATTAGTCCTTCACTT
The DNA here is from genome assembly GCF_036172605.1 of Pelobates fuscus. Taxonomy (NCBI): domain Eukaryota; kingdom Metazoa; phylum Chordata; class Amphibia; order Anura; family Pelobatidae; genus Pelobates; species Pelobates fuscus. Next base: position 306,779,280 of record NC_086319.1, on the reverse strand, counting down.
TAGGGAAGCATTGCCTCAATACATTCCTATGGGGATTTTCTAGATTCTGTACATCCTCATGCATATTACGCTTCGAGTATGTGTATTACCAATACTTATGGTGCATACTTGATCTAAGGGATTTATTTAGAAAACTGAAATAGCCTAGATTTGAACATACCTGATCAGAAATATTTTTCCAATTCAGCAGTTCACCACAATTCAATTATTTAACAACTAAGCCCTTAATCTTCATCCAGTTAACCATAACTGATGTAAATAACAACGTGCACATTATATGCAAATATTTTGGTATGTAATTAAATATGTATTTTAGCACATGATAAACCTGCAGAATTCAGATCATATTTCTATTTCAATGATATTGATAGTTCATATTGTGTCAACAAACAAAAGCATCAAAGCCTCGGCACGGCAAACAAATATTTTGCCAAAATATGTGATATCAGATATCTGTTTTTATAAAAAATACAAAGCCTTCTGAAGAGTTTTGGTTTCAAGTGGGGTTTGTGCTTTTGTGACTGTGTGTAAAGAAGACAGGAAGTGAAACATTCGATATAACAACAATATTTAGATAAGTGTGAGACATCTCTTCCCCAGAATTGCTCCGAGTGAACTCCTTCCAAGTATGACTTTGGATAACTTTACATTCTCTTCATCCTCCCTGCTTGATACTTAATGAGGGAATTACTATTATATGAAAGTGCTGTATTTGGCAGGGCAGGGGACCCACACAAAGACAAGCTGCAAAACAGGATAAACACTTGCTCACTCTTTTCCAAAAAATTATCAGAATCTGTCTAATGCTTAAATGATTGTTGGTATGGACAACAGGGGCCTTTGAGTTTTCGATTCATTCATTTTTTTAAGTGTTAGTAAATACAGGGATATATTTGGCAATAAAAAAAAAGTTATAGCACCATAATTAGTCATAGATAATAAATATATATATATATTTACAAAGAAGGATCCAGGATACACTCACAGGACTTGGACAAAAATTGTGTGGTATATATATATATATATATATATATATATATAAGTAACAAAAAAATATTACCGGCACTCGTGGATTTCTTTTTCCAATTTATTATAAATAGGTATTGTTGCAGTCAACGTTTCAGCTCCCGGTCGGAGCTTTCATCAGGACACCAAAGACATTAAATATAGTAAAAAACACACTTATATAGGACATCTGAAATAACATAACCAATAGACACTCACCTATTCAGCTGAAATCAGTTCATTCCGATTTTCGGCGTGCACTCAGCGTATCTGCGCATGTCAGATACCCGGCATATACTTCCGCGTCACATGACCGAGAGGAGGTGAATGATTGGGTGCTTCCCGGTTACTAGGCAACCGCTGATACATTCAGCTCAATTTGTCTACCGTATGGTCAGCCGCTCTCGTAAGAGCATTCCCCCATATTAACACACTCCGCTCGATAATAGTGGACTGTATTGCTCGGTCAGCTGGTGCAGAACAAAAAATCAAGTAGAGCGAACCGATGACTCTGAAAATACGTCCACACTTATTTAGACCTCTCCCATCAACATACCCGGCATATACTTCCGCGTCATATGACTGAGAGGAGGTTTAATGATTGGGTGCCTCTCAGGTTACCAGGCAACCGCTGATGCATTCAGCTCGGTTTGCCTGCTGTGTGATCAACCGCCCTCGTGAGGGCATTCCCCCATACTAAAACACTCCGCTCGATGGCAGTAGATTGTATTGCTTGGTCGGCTGGAGTAAAACGAGAAAATCAAAATAAAACGGACTAGTAATTCTAAAGTATATGTCCAAACATATTTAGACCTATCACATCTACAAAGTTGTGGGCAAAAATCAGACTACACAGTCTATAGGATCGGAAGAAAAATGAGGTGATATATGTAAGCTATAAAGAGACGTGACAAAACTATTTTATCCAAAAATAGTGTACAAAGTGAAGAAAATTTATAGATAAACAAATCAGCTAGAGGAGGGGATAGAGCAAAATTATTGTTACAAAGAGAAACACATTGGATTGTAGAGTTAGACACTGTTTCCCCCAGAGGGCTAAACGAAAAATGTTCTTTCAGCCCATTCCTGTAAATGTTGTTGATATTTGGATTTACACCATTTTCAGTGGTGAATCTATATATTCTCCTCTCACACAGTGTATGTGGAATCTATATACACCCGATGGTCACCTTTGGATGTGACATTGGGTAGTATCTTTTAACTATGATTTTAACTATATGTTTTATGATTGTTTGGACAATTCTTTTGTCCTTAAGATTTAAAGAATATGTATACAAAATGGTAATGACTATTATATAGACACTCACCTCGTCCTCATTATGTTGATCTCTTAATATGATCTTTGGTGATCTTCGGTCCTCTTTTGTCCATTTAGAGCAATGACGTTATTATAAAAGGGCATGTAAACTGTGCACATTCACATATACAGGAGTTATTTCTCCTGAGCTTTTTCACACTTTAAGTACACATTAGATATAACACTATATTGTATCTAACAATATTATACACTTAGTTTCTTATATTTTTAATATATACCAGTCACATTACGTACACAAGGGATCAACCCTATAGAGATACTTAATACCATATGTCTCCTGTGAGATCATATAGATATGGCTAGATAATTTCTTTAACTTATGATTTGTTTATCTATAAATTTTCTTCACTTTGTACACTATTTTTGGATAAAATAGTTTTGTCACGTCTCTTTATAGCTTACATATATCACCTCATTTTTCTTCCGATCCTATAGACTGTGTAGTCTGATTTTTGCCCACAACTTTGTAGATGTGATAGGTCTAAATATGTTTGGACATATACTTTAGAATTACTAGTTCGTTTTATTTTGATTTTCTCGTTTTACTCCAGCCGACCAAGCAATACAATCTACTGCCATCGAGCGGAGTGTTTTAGTATGGGGGAATGCCCTCACGAGGGCGGTTGATCACACAGCAGGCAAACCGAGCTGATTGCATCAGCGGTTGCCTGGTAACCTGAGAGGCACCCAATCATTAAACCTCCTCTCAGTCATATGACGCGGAAGTATATGCCGGGTATGTTGATGGGAGAGGTCTAAATAAGTGTGGACGTATTTTCAGAGTCATCGGTTCGCTCTACTTGATTTTTTGTTCTGCACCAGCTGACCGAGCAATACAGTCCACTATTATCGAGCGGAGTGTGTTAATATGGGGGAATGCTCTTACGAGAGCGGCTGACCATACGGTAGACAAATTGAGCTGAATGTATCAGCGGTTGCCTAGTAACCGGGAAGCACCCAATCATTCACCTCCTCTCGGTCATGTGACGCGGAAGTATATGCCGGGTATCTGACATGCGCAGATACGCTGAGTGCACGCCGAAAATCGGAATGAACTGATTTCAGCTGAATAGGTGAGTGTCTATTGGTTATGCTATTTCAGATGTCCTATATAAGTGTGTTTTTTACTATATTTAATGTCTTTGGTGTCCTGATGAAAGCTCCGACCGGGAGCTGAAACGTTGACTGCAACAATACCTATTTATAATAAATTGGAAAAAGAAATCCACGAGTGCCGGTAATATTTTTTTGTTACTTATATTTATTTGGAACTGCGCACCTGGTACCAAACCTTAAAGTTGGAGTGCAAGAGGGTTGTTTCTATATCTATATATATATATATATATATATATATATATATATATATATATATATATATATTGTTATTCTTTAAAAAAAAGTTCATATACTTAGCTATATTAAGATGAAGATGGAATAAGCCAAAATGATTCCCATGTATCACACAGAAATTAATTGCATGTCATTTATATCCATGTATAAATTACACATTGGTTTCTGTGCATGAGTAGTGCAAGAGACATATTTTATTTTCTATCACCCCAAAAATTGTCACATGCACTTTCATATTTGTTTGCATCATTTTTGTGAAAATGCACCATTTTCTTATGTATAAAACTGTTACTACTCCTTTTGTACATTTTTGACTTTTTATTTTACAGTTTAATGGCCATTGGAGTGATAAAAAAAACTCTATTTAAATGTGCATAGGGATTTTGGATAGTGCACAAGGAACTTTTTTCTTAGTTTTTTATTGTACGTACTGGGGCTTATGTTGTACAGCAGGCTTCCCCAAACTCCGGTCCTCCAGATGTTGCTGAACTACAACTCCCATGATTCTATGAATGAAATAGATAGGCTGAGAATCATGGGCATTGTAGATCAGCAACATCTGGAGGGCCGGAGTTTGGGCAAGCCTGTTCTATAGTCATTGCTGCCACCCAGGAGTAGTGAGGGTTTGAGTGCAAGACTTAATTTTGTATGTTTGAATAGTTTCCAAAAACACTCCAATTGATAACTGCTCCATATTTTAGGCTTAGGCCTAACTTAGGCTTTGGACAATAAATAATAATATATTTTTTAAAAGTTTAGTAATACTGGTTGATATTTGATGATGTTTGGGTAATCAAAACTTGAAACAGAACATATAAGAGCTGCCCTAACAGTTTTTGAAAGAGTTTGCGTCAATGATATGTTCATACTGACAAACAAGCAATGTTTTTGGAAAATAACGGGAAAGGGTTCACAGATGAGTGAATGTTTTTAGATCTACATAAAAAACAAAAGCACAACAGAGGACGGAGATACTGCTTTATAAAAGGACACAAAATGACACCCCCTCCATCTCCTAGCAAATAAAAAAGCCATCAGCTCATAACAAGGCGATGATAAAAGGTGCTGAGGCCAGTAAGATTAAGACTTTGTAATAAGGTTCGGGCGCCAAAAGTGACAGCCTTTTTCTCTTATATTTATCATGTCTTCTCATTGGGGTGAGAAGCCATGGCTCTCTCCCATTGCTGGCTACAATTTATAGCAGCTCCATTATTAGGAAATTGCAGTGAAATGGGGTTTTGGTATGGCTTTCTGAAGATCTTACGATAGCCTCTTACATTATACACTTGACAGGTTTGTCAGCATCTAGCAGTAAGCCTTGTAAAGCACTTTAATATCATTAGCACTATTTTCCTAATGTGTCTGGCTTTCCAAGCACCCTGGAAATATCATACATCTTATGCAAGATGTTGCATTCTTTGCCTCGTCCCAGAGAGTGATTTCACTCCAACAAGCAGGTTTTAATCAAAATAAAGTGATCTTTTTCTTTTATTGATTAACAAATAAAATGCATAAATATAGTGTAAAGGACAGAAAATCTTTCTAGAAGATGGAAACCATCCCTTCATCATCCAGAATATACTTTGAAAAATGCAAAATCTCTGGAGTTTTTTTTTTTCTTATTTTTTTTCTTACTTTTATTTTTTAGTGGGTTTAATATACACAGCTGTGCTTTTTTCTCAAGCATTCCATTGAGCAAGCATTCCACTCTATTCACATTGTTAAACAAATCTTTTTTCCCTGTTTCTTATAAGAGATTCTTAGTAATGTGTGTGTTTTGCCTTTTTTTTTTTTAGCCTTAAATGTACATATTGTTATTTTCACTCAAATACAAAAAAAAAAGTGCACCGTTATAAATATTTATGTTCTGCACTGTGGAATTACACCAATAACGATAATGTCATGTGTTATGTTGTTCTTAACTATTAGTTTAAATTAGGTAACATAGTAATAAAAAGTTATCATTGTTTGTAATTTCACCCTGGAACAAATACATCAACATTAACCATAAAACAACAGCTTATTGTTCAATTTTATTATCATTATTTTAATTGGTAAATTGTAATTTGGGTGGGATGTGCAAAACAGTTATTGAACAGTTCATTTTTATTTAATTTTTTTTTTTTAATTTTTTTTTTATTGGTAACCTGAAATACAACTTTGCTTCAAATAGAAGAACTATCAGCCAAGTAATTATTCTGGCTGTTTTAAATCATGACAGATATTTGGGTTTAAGTAACACATACAAAAAAAATCAAAGTTGAATATATCTACCCTTTATCCTTATTTCTCACTTGTATCAGGAAGTTGAGAGAATAAAGAAAATTGAACAGCTGTCTGCCCACATTCCAAAACAGATGGCAAGGCTGCAGTAAGTATGATATCTACAACACAGAGAACAACGTTCTAATCCAGTCCACTTGTTATGGTACTTTTTAAATATTTTTTTAGTTAAGGAATAAACATGACAAACAATTTGATCTCCCAATATTGAACTTAAAGGAACACTATAGTCACCTAAATTACTTTAGCTAAATAAAGCAGTTTTAGTGTATAGATCATTCCCCTGCAATTTCACTGCTCAATTCACTGTCATTTAGGAGTTAAATCACTTTGTTTCTGTTTATGGAGCCCTAGCCACACCTCCCCTGGCTATGATTGACAGAGCCTGCATGAAAAAAAAACTGGTTTCACTTTCAAACAGATGTAATTGACCTTAAATAATTGTATCTCAATCTCTAAATTGAACTTTAATCACATACAGGAGGCTCTTGCAGGGTCTTGCAAGCTATTAACATAGCAGGGGATAAGAAAATCTGAATTAAACAGAACTTGCAATAAATAAAGCCTAAATAGGGCTCTCTTTACAGGAAGTGTTTATGGAAGGCTGTGCAAGTCACATGCAGGGAGGTGTGACTAGGGGATTTAACTCCTAAATGGCAGAGGATTGATCAGTGAGGCTGCAGGGGCAGTGTTTCAGTGAAATTCCAACACAGTCCTTGTGAGCATTTCATAAAGATTCTATCTTTATTAAATACTCATTTTGGAGGGCGGAGGGGTAACAGAGTATTCAACAAGCACAGTCCTCGTGCCTCTTCTTCCCAAAATGTCCATCGGTAGTATAGAAAGCTGAAAATAATCATGGATTGTGAGAGTAGTGTAGTGCGATGGTAAATGGGAATGGTTTTAGTAGTATGAGAGTATGTATCACAGACCATAGTTACGTTCTGTTTACCATTATTGGTTTATTGGTTCTTCAAGATGAAAAAAAAGTCCAATGGATAGATAATTCACAACCTTAGCTATCTTTCAGGGAAACTTCATTATGCATCACTGAGGCCAAGGCCAGTCTGGCCCTGCTAAAATAAACTGATAATAGCAAAAACAGTAAAAACGACAACATGGGTCATGTGTGTAGTTAAATATATCCTTTTTTATACGTTCTGAGTTCAGAGCTGAAAGTGTAAAACTGGGATGGTTAAACTTCTTTAAAATTCCCCGTGGTGCATGGCTCATCATAATTGGAAAAATCTTTCAGAAAAACTAGAATAACAATTTTAGAAGAGGATTTAGGATGAAATAACTGCAATGTTAACGAGAAAACTTCCCATTACAAATTGATACAGTGTGAAGAAGCCATGTGTGGATTTGAGAAAGGGTTGCATATTTTGAATCTGGTTGGCAAAGAAACTTAACTTGTATAAACAAAAAAGATGGGCTCATAAATCATGGAAGGATCTCACATGGACTGTTTGCATCTGGATGGAAGAAGTCTCAGTGTCTTTTCAAGTCTTTCTCCTTGGTAGCTCCCAGACTTCACAGGAAATGTAGATGTCATTCCAAGGGCAGAGATCATGTTTCCCTGAATGATAAAAGCCCTGAGTGATTATTCTATAAACTCCTCCTCACTTATTCCTACAACATGCTTTTCCATAACTGATCAGAGAATTCTTCCCTCCATGAAAACCGTGTGTCCATATGAATAATCAATATTTTAAGTTTGAAGAGATGTAACACATATAAACCATAGTATTTCATAAATAGAGAAATGTATTCAACTATAATAATAATAAGGACAATGATAACATAAAAAGTCCTTAATTGGCAAAACATTATAAATAAAACAAATCAAGTTATGGTTAAGGTTCTGTAGGTCATTAACGAGCAATAATTGGTCTTTTAGTCATTTACATAAACATCCTGCACGAAGAAGCTAGTTTTAATAATGGACTGTAAGATGTGTTCAATGTTGTTGTTTTTGCTATAGAGTCTACAAGTAATACAAACTTACTGATGATGATAATTTAAAAGTACTGGCCAGAGAACACCAAAAGCTGTGGCAAAACAGAGGAAAATGCACAATTAAGAGAAATGAAGAAGCAAAAAATACACTACTTGAAATAGAGTGTGGGAGGGAGTCAGGCTCACTCAACGTGTTCTTTAGGCAACTGGTGGTTCTAGTTAAACCCTCCCCTGCAACATTGTATCAAATATACCAGGAACTATGACTTGTATTCCAAACACTATAGTGTCCCTTTGCCTCCGCGGTCAAATCCAGACATGAAAGAGTTAAAAAACATTTATTTCATGTAGCCAATGGGTTAACTTAATGTGCATGCACATGCATTATGTGCATTAGACCTTCCCCACAGGAAAGCTTTAAATCAATGGTTTTCTATGGGGATTTTCACAATGCTGGACATCCTTATGTCCAGCCTTGTTTCACAAAATTAAACTTTGTATGAATAGAGGAAGTGCCTCTAGTTGCACTAGGGGCAGTCTTAACCCTGCAATGTAAACATTGTAGTTTCTATAAAGTTGCAATATATTACATTGCAAGGTTAAGGGGACAGGGACACCTGTCTGGGATCCTATACTGTCCCCTTAAGCAGCCATTTAATTACTTTGCTGATTATGCTTGTATATACTTATTGCTAGTCTAATGGACTCCTTATCTGGACAGTAGGCAATGGTGACCTATGGCATCGCAGGTGCATTCACACTCCATGGAGTCAACTGCATGCTGGGAAGCTGCCAGTATGTAGTCAGCGCAAGGGCAGTTACAGATATTTGCAGGTGTTTAGTGTATATATATATATATAACAGTCAGGGCTGGACTCGCCTACCGGGATACCAGGAGATTTTCCGGTAGGCCGCCGGCCCTACAGTGTGCAGTGTGGCTGGCTGCGTTCAGAGCAGGCCAGCCACTCAACCTTCCTCCTGCTCATAGTATAGCCTGCTTGACCACTGAAGATCGTGGAGGGGGTAGGGTGAGGGGGTGATGTATTAAATTAGGGGAGGGGGGTTAGGAAGGGCATTGTATTGAATTGGGGAAGCATGGGAGGGAGGGCAGTGTATTGAATTGGGGGAGCAGGGGAGGGAGAACAGTGTATTGAATTGGGGGAGCAGGTCAGGGAGGGCAGAGTATTGAATTTTAGGAGCAGGGGAGGGAGGGCTGTGTATGAAATTGGGGGAGTTGGGGAGTGTATTAAATTGGGGGTAGGGAGATGGGTAGTGTATTAACTTAGGGGAAAGGAGGGGGAAGAAGGGCAGTGTATTAACTGTGTTATGCTAGTAGTCTTTAAACTCATAAATATGTATTGTTTTTTGCATGATTTGATATTTTTAATTTTATTATTTGTTTACCTCTACAGCCTGAACTCTTATGCCCCCTACACAACAGCCTAATAAATACATACTAAAGACCCTTATACACCCACAGCAGCCCTAATGCAAACTCACTGTAGCCCCATACAAATACTACAATCCATACACATAAACATTAGATATACGTATACGAACAGTACAGCCCCTAGATGCAGACACACCCTGTAGACACATACTACACCACATAGACAATCACATACACCCTCTAGACTCACAAACACTCTCTATAGCCCCTATACTCACACACTACAGCCCATATACAAACACAAACTAACCTGAAACACAAAATACCCTGAAACACAAACTACAGCCCCTATACATAAAAACACACATTACAGCTCCTGTAACATGGTACAGCCCCTAGATACACCCCCACACACACAACAGTCCCGGTACACATAACGGTGCGCACTACACCCTCTAGAAGTACTACAAGTACACACGTGCTTTCTCTCTCTCTCTTTCTCTCTCTACAACCGCTAGACACACACAATCTCTACAGACCCTAGAAGCACACACTTTACATCCAGTGGAAACATATACGCACTACAGTCCCTAGCCACACATAGTACACCAGAACTTTACACGCACACACAAACATGCGCACACACACACAAAACACCACAAACAATCACTTCTATGCACATCCAATGTCACAATCAGCCTCCAACCACATACAGGGCCACAGCGGATCTCACCACACATGCACAACACACTTTACTGGTCAAACCCCACTTTTGTCCTCTGTTATCCCTCTGTAGGGACACCAGAGTCAAGTCACCAGCAATCGCAGAGCTGTGCTGTGTAAAATAAACACAGGGCACTGGTGCGAGTACTCTTCAGCAGGGCTCTACACATGAAATGCCCTAGAGGTACAGCCAACTACAATACTCACTCTGAGGGTGTGTGCATGTCATTATAGATAACATGAAATGCCTACTTTTTTGTCCCTGCCCCCTCCAAATGGGCTGCTCTGCCTTTAAATTCCCATGCTGATTTTTTTTCCCAGTCCGTCCCTGATAACAGCTGTCCGTGAGTGGTTCACTGGCTTTGCATCTCTTTCTGAGCTGGGTTTTGTATGTGTAAGTGATGCAAGGTGTGTTTCTTGGTATGTAATATAATGCAGTGTGTGTCTGTAATGGGTGCATTGAGTGTGTGTAAGAGATGAATTAAGAGAAGCAGTGTGTGTGTGTGTAAGGCAGGGCCAGATTTTGAGCCCAGTGGGCCTGGTGCTGACAATTATGATGGACCTAATTACAAAATCTTATCGATCAAAAGCCCTAAAACTGTTAAACCTCCCAAACGTCATGTATCTAGTGAAGCTGGTGCTGGAGGGAAACTCATAGGATGCAGCTATATGAAAACACATACCCTATGCTAATCTCTCACTTTCATCTTTCAAGTAAATCCATCTCCTAACAGCAGTGTCCAGTGAAGCAGGACATCAATGGGTAAAAGGGTGTGCCACTGACGTGAATCACGTGACCAGAAATGCCGAAAGGGTGAACATGCCCAAAAAGGGGGCACATCTGCCCAAAGAATTGAAAGGCCAGTCTAGCATGAATGCATGTCAGGCTGCCTGCCAATCATGCAGGCTGGCTAACTAAGGGCATACTATGCAGATAGCACCCTGAGCTTGGCATAAATGCATGTAATGATGCGCTCGCTCACTGAGAGAGCACTTCCTTTCAATCCGGCCAGGTACAGGAAACTAAACTCCTGTACCGCGGTCTGCGCCGTCCGGCCACACTACACTGAGTGACCTGGTAGAAGGGAGCGCTCAGATCTGATGCCACCCAGAGTCCTTTGCAGTAGTAATGTCATTGCAAATTTGAGATTTCTGTGGGAAAAACAAGTTTTATGGCTTGACTGGTGTGTGTATTTGTGTTTAGCAATGTATTGACTATCCACTGACTCAGGTGGAAGGGGTTTTAATCACAATTTTTCCCTACTATAACTTTCTTGTTTTTTGCTTTGCAAATAACGCCAAGCCTCAAAAGCACCTCTTCCTGAGTTGTGTTTTAAAGCTGTATACAGTAAACACAAACTCCAAGAAATCCATGTTTAAAATAGAATTATGAGGCAAAATTGTGATTCTTTGTTGAACTAATTTGCATATGCCCACCCAGAATCACATGCATTAGTAACATCACTGCAAATGTGAGATTTCTGTAGGAAAAGCAAGTCTTATGGTTTGACTGGTGTGTAGATCTTTAACATTGTATTGACTATATATATATATATATATATATATATACTCTCCCTATATATATCTTATAGACTGTAAGCTCGTTTGAGCAGGGTCCTCTTCAACCTATCATTCCTGTATAGTTAAATCCCCCCTCTTATAATATTGCAAAGAGCTATGGGATCCATTGGTGCTATATAAATGGCAATTATATATATATGTATATATATATATATAGAAAATACATATTACTCCTGCACTCACGCTTAGGGTCCCTTACAAGCCAGGTGCTAGCATGCCATGGCTAGTGTTATCCATATGTCCAAAGTAGGCAGCAGCACTCACGTATTAAAAGTCCAAAATGTATTAATACATAGTTTAAAAGAAGATCAGATCGTCTTTTAAACTATGTATTAATAAATGTTTGACTTTTAATATGTGAGTGCTGCTACCTACTTTGGACATATATATATATATATATATCTATATATATATATATATGTATATTAGATAGATGAATGAGAGCACTCGCGGGATTTTTCAAATAGTGTATTAAAACCAAAACAAAGGATCAACGTTTCGACCAACCAGTCTTTATCAAGATGTTTGGTCGAAATGTTGATCCTTTGTTTTGGTTTCAATGCACTAAAAATCCAGTGCTCTCATTCATCAATCTACTACATATCCTGCGCTGAGCAGCACCATGGCCATTGTTCACAATTTTTCTACAATTTGGGCAGAGTGCAAAACCTTATCTTTATCTATCTATCTATCTATCTATCTATCTATCTATCTATCTATATATATATATATATATATATATATATATATATATATATATATATATACATATACATATACATATATATATATATATATATATATATACATATATATATATATATATATAGAGAGAGAGAGAGAGAGAGAGAGAGAGAAGGAGTAAATCGGCACGCTCTGTCTTTTTGACTTTTGTTCCATGGCACGAGAATAAAGTCAAAGCTTTTTTCATATTTTTATTTTTTTTATTTTTTTACTGTCCTGAAGAAAGCTCCATTATGGAACTGAAATGTTGACTTTCACAGTTTGTAACCAGCACCATGCATAACATGAGTGGGATTTAAGTCTGTGTGCAAAGTTTTACAGAGGGGTACGTATATATATATATATATATATAATAAAACTGCAAATATCCTTATACTAATTCAGCAGCAGATGAAAAAAGTTTTAATTTGTTTAGATTCAAACTATTGTGTCTATCATACTCCATGTTCATTTACTGCTAGAATAGTATGAAAGGCTTAATTGCTTAATTGATTGATTGATTGATTGATTGATTGATTGATTGATTGAATGAGTGATAGGACTTGCAGTAATTCTTCACTGTTGAAGTGAAGTTGCAGTAGAAAATATTCCCATCAACTACGGCCAGCCCCTGACTTAGTATTATGGGAGTTGTAGTCCACAGTTGCCACATGCATTCATATTTTCCTTATGAGTTCCTATTCCTATTGAAACGTCCTTTGACATTTGAAGGTTAGCAGATTGTTTTAAATATTTTGAATTGTTTATTTCTGTGTTTTTTCTGGTATAATTAAACAATTGTTGTATTTCAAGGATTATCTCTAGTTAATCTTAGCATCAATATTTAGCAGAAAATACAGCTTAACGTGTTAGAGAAACTGGGTTTAAATAAATGAATTCATGCACACACTAATATCCTTTTTTTTTTTTTTTTTTTAACTGGTTCGTCTACCTTTGTAAGGCCTCTTGGAAATTGTACTTGTGAGGGATAAGAGGCTGTAAGATGATCACTCTGTGTTGCAGGTTTATTGATTTTAATGTCATGTTTGTTTCGCTTTCACAGTCAATATAAGTTTGTAACTCATGCCTTGTCCAGGAGGTGAGCTTCCTTATGAAAATGAAGCTGCCTCTTTATCCCAACTTATAAATCATTGTCAGATTCCACTGGGAGCTGAAGGCCTCCTGAGTTTGTAATGATTATATACATAGATAATGCATTATGTATAGTTAATGTAGGCAAAGAAAATATGTTTTCTTTATTTATATATTAAAAAAAAAAAAAAAAAAAACAGCCATAGTTTTGTGAATACTAAATTGTAGTTTAATTGTAGTAAACAGTGCATGGTATTTTTATTTAACAAAATGTAAGTTGAGCATGCTTTGCAATGAGAGGCTGTGAGCACTGAGTTCTAGGAGAATTAAGCTGCAGTTAACCCTCTCTTTGCAGCTGAATCACCACTTACTCTACCTAGACATGGGATAGGCAACCTTCGGCTCTCCAGATGTTTTGGACTACACCTCCCATGATGCTTTGCCAGCATTATGTGTGTAAGAGCATTATGGGGGATGCAGTCCACAACATCTGGAGAGCCGAAAGTTGTGTGATGCCCCCAGAAGGATGCTGAGATTCAGTATGGACAACGTTCACAGACGAAGTATAACTATTTGAATGGTTATTGAACTTCCTCATTATGTCTCACGTAGTTTTTGGGCTAAGGATCAGTGCAATTCTCCAGCTTTCATCCCCAGTTTTGTGAGGTTAATTTCTCCTAAATCCCAACATGGCATTACTCTCCTATGGTACGTGACCCATTGTTTTGATTTTAGATTATACCACATAATTCTTGTATTTTGTAATATTTTTTTTTCTTCATATTTACAAAAAAAAAAAAAGTTCAAGGTGAATATACACACTGACACATATATAGCGGTAAGTTTACACACACGATGCGTCACAAAGAACACCAATACACACAAGTCATACATAACAATCGCTACCCCATGTGCAAATCACTTGTCAGGCTGTCTTCTGTTACTGAAATAAGTATCTCATTGATTGAGAGTACTAACCAGACACTCATAAAGTACCAGAGACCTCCTGAGACTGGTTTGTGCCCTGAACAGCTGGATGCTCATTCCATCAGTAACAAAAACAAATGGCATTAGCCTAACAGCCTACATTGGAGAGTGGGGAAGGGCAAGGAGAAGAAACCCTTGTTTCCTCCTGGGACAACCACCCAGAAGGTCCTTGAAGAGAATGCTGAAATGCCTAAACAATGTAGTTCACATGAATGACATTGTTGTTTGCAGAACATAATTTGTGGTGATGACATCCTCCATATGAATATGTGGTTTAAGAAACATCATCCGAATATGAAAAAGAGATAAAGAGAGATTATGCTTATGACTTCTATATGTCTCTGTGTAAAATGTATGCCAAAATAAAAAAATATATATATTAAAGGGAAAATATAGTAATCAGAACAACCACAGAAAAGGCAGTGTTTACATTGCTGCCTAGTGACACCTCTAGTGGCAGTCACCCAAACTGCCACTATAGGTGCTTCCTATCTCAGTGCTGCGCACAGTGCAGCACCTCTAGTCAGATTCTCCACGCTCTGCATGGAGACGCTAAACGTTCCCCATAAATTCTATGAGGAGATGCTGATTTGCCAAAGCAGCATTTTGGCTCAAATGCGCAAATGCCTATCTGATAGGAAAGCATTAGATTGACTGAAATCATGAAGATTGATGATCTCAGCCATGGAGGCAGGGCCAGCTATGGCGAGACCGGCATGGCTAGGGAGAAAAGTTACGTCTAAATACCTTTTTACTACACAGAGAGAGTGGAGGCCACTTAAACAGTCACTCCAGCACTATAGTGTTAGGAATACATTTTTGGAAATCAAACAAACAAAAAAAAGAAACTTCATAGGTAGAATGTGTATCAATGTAAGTAAATGTAGCTGATTGCTACATTGATATTTGTATTGGCTAAAGCTTGTTTGAAAAAAAAAATGTCAATACAAAGACCACACAGATAACAAAACAATGTAAATGTGACTAATAAAAGGCCTTTATTATTTTCCTTTTTTTTTTGGTCAACAACCAACAAATACATATCTTTATTTTAGAAATGTATTTTCACGTTGTTAAAAATAGATATGCTTTTTTTTTTAATTCCCAAGAAATGATCTCAGTTTTCAACATATTAATGTAATATGTTTGCAACATTCGTACTCTATCTGTTCGAATTTACATGATTGTGGAGATATGCATGACAAGTGCAAGACTTATACATTCTAGCTAATACTGCCTGAGATTGGCATTTGTTAACCCCTTCATGATAGATGACATGGTATAACTGCATGGAATTCATATATTTGCATAACAACTTGTTTTGAAGGAGTTAAATACCATATAGCCTCACATTTTTCCCCCCAATATTGAACCTCAATAATATTACTTCTGCTTAAGGGTGGGTTCCAGAGTTTGCTTCTGCCTCCTAAAAACTAAATATATTCCTGTAAGAACCTATAGTGTCAGGAAAACGGCTTTGTTTTTGGGCAACATAGAATACCTTTAAAGGAAGACTCCAAACACCATAACTACTTCATTGTGCTGTGGTCTGCTCGCCTCCACTCTATGCTTCCACTACTTTGTATGAAGAGCTTGAAGCTCTGTGTCTGAGCAAAGCCCAGCCGTGTAGGGAATTTCTAAATGGTGATGAGCTGTTGCTCCCAGCCCTGCATGGTGTTAGCACAAGAAATCTCACAAGCTTTTGGCTCTCCATAGGAAGTAGTGAAAGCAGGGAGCAACACCCGGCAGACCACATATAATTAGTCAAACAAGTTTAAAAGAATTTGACTCCCTAAATAGGAGAGGTGTCTATGCACGCCTGGCATGGATGGAGCAGAAGTGTACCCATTTTACAGTGCTACAAAATAATAATAAAAAAATAAATAAAAAAATAATAATATTAATAATAAGTAATTGCACTATGCAAGGTCTTCACAGAACTGTGCACTTTGTTACACAAGTACATACCTATACTTTTTACTTTACTGATACTTTGAATGATTTTTGCCAGGCTACAATCTAGTGTAATGCTGGAGCAAAAGTGTGGTTGGCTAAGTACTTTTACAAAAGCCACAAACAACAGACATTGCTGAATAAGGTCTTTAATCTTCTTCTGTTTTCCCTTTTATTTCTCACACTTAAAAATTGTCACGAAAGGAAGAGTAGATTGCAATGACATGTGCATTATCAAAGAGAAGAATTGCACTTTCGGATGAGCTCAGTGCAAGTCATTCGTACCCTTAATTTGCTGCCACTAGGGAAGCTCAGAAGAAGTTTCAGCCAGTGTAATACTGACAGATAAGAGGTTTGGATTACTGTTTCTACATGTCACTTAAACACTTATACTGTACTTATGTGTACACGTAACATTACATTTTGATAATACAGTACAGCAATGTTCTGTTGAAGTACTGCACACTCTTTAATGGAATGGAATAGATGGCTTCACAACTTCAGGATTCTGAGAGTTTGACACTGAACACTGCTATACCCAAAACAACTTTTTAGTAGAGACAGTTGTTTTTTTCAGTTGTGTTCAAAAAAGTGATACAAAAAAAAGTACAAAATCATGATCATAAGAAAACCATAATGATCAGTGGTATAAACAAATCAGAAAATAATAACAATAATAGAACAGAAAAAAATATCAGCCAGGAAAATATTGTTTTTGCACAATGATGAGGTAATGCCAATTCACAAATTTAGACCAAAATAGCAGAATTAAAACAAAAATCTTTAATTGGCTCAGAAGAATGCAAATGAGGGAAGTCAGTGATTTTCAATAAATTAAATGTGAATCAGGAAAACCTTGTAGGAACTCTTAACAACAACTAGAAGGGCACATCAGAATTCAAATAATTGGCAATGAAAATGTATTATTTTATAAATGGGAGTAAATTATTTAGTGTCCCAATGAAATAACATTTTGGTACCTTAAAGAAGCTGATATTCTCTTTTTGAGTTTTATATATTTTTCTCAAATTATAT
Source organism: Pelobates fuscus (assembly GCF_036172605.1). Taxonomy (NCBI): domain Eukaryota; kingdom Metazoa; phylum Chordata; class Amphibia; order Anura; family Pelobatidae; genus Pelobates; species Pelobates fuscus. Next base: position 306,761,860 of record NC_086319.1, on the reverse strand, counting down.
TTGTTATCATCCCATGCATGCAATTTAATTTTGCTGCTATATATTATTCATGTAGAAGAAAAAAAAATATTATTTATGTGGTCAACTATCACTTTTCTAGAATTTACACCATTGAGTAAACAGTGAAAATCACATATAACTTTTTGATTGTATACATGAGATGCTCTGTCTACTGTAATTTAATTTTGTATTAAAGATTTAGCAAACAACATCGTAATCCAGTTCAGGCAAGGCAGGATGCACATTGCATATGAGGAGAAGAAATAGAAAGATTGTTTCATTCTTCTCTTCGCTTTGTGCTTTCTCTATGCTGACTGTCAGGTGTAAAGAACAAAGCTCATAACAATGATTGACATACTTGGATTGAGCCACCCAGTTGCAGGATGCAAAGGTGTGAATTACTACATTTTGTTTTATACTTCACACATCGCAAATACATATTAGTTTACTATAGGTATAAATAAACATGATGATAAAAAGTGATACTTTCCCTTTAAAAAGAACTAGTTGAAGACAGTTGTTTTAAGCAAGTCTTCAACCAGACTGGTATATGTATAAAACAAAAATATGTCTCTGATTTGGCAGGATAGCCCCCTTCTGTAACAAAAATACTACAATCACTCGTTCTGAAGAAAAATAATATAATAAGCAATATTCTATACTACCAGTCTTCCTTTTTTAGGTGCTCAGAATTGTGTGTTTCAAAGCAATAAAACTCACAGTACTATAAAGCTAAACAGAGGTAAATTGGTTTGTTGTATAAAACGTCTTAATAAATTACAAAATGGCTACCAATAGGCCATGATGTCACCTGAGAGATGGCTGTCTTTTTTTCTCCCCAATCACAACTGCAACCACTCACCAAAAATGACATTACCCTTCTTTTAGAATTGTAAAAATTGGGAAAATAACATGACAAATGGTTTATAAAATAAATCATCAAAAAACTAAACAAAACTTAATTTCTTCCATAATTACCATGTAGCCATGACATTTATGTTTTTTAGACTTAGTTTTAGAGATATTCATAAGGTGACCAGCAGAAATATTTAACATTGTGACTATGTCTTAATGCACATATAGTGCAATGTATATTTTATTACAGAAAAAATCAACCATACTTAGAAAAATGTGATTGCAAAAATCTAAAAACGCCATGTTTTATGTTCTTTTATTATTAAATGTATATTGTATGGCTGATAATGATGCTCTTTTTTTGCCTTATGCCAAACCATCTGACTAAACGGAATATCGAATTGGTACATTACCCTCTTTAGCAAAGTTGAAAAATATTCAGTTAAAAGAAACATGTCATCTAATGTGATATTTTTTTTCCTCTGGAAAGTCTGCTCCCTTCATTCTCAGGAGTTATAAAAATGGGAATAATTTTATTGGCAATAGTCTAGAATTGTGCTGAGACAAATGGAAACTTGAAGATAAGGATCCTCTGAGGTGAGAACATGCAGCTGTTGGGAATTGCTACAGAATATGACCAATAAAGGAAGTCACTATTTTTCCAGCAATGAAGTGAGTTATAGGCTGAGGATGGTGTTGTATATTTATGTAAGGCTACAGCAGGGAGTTTAAGGGAGAGTATATTGCTGAAAGAGCATCATTCGCATTCTGCCACAAACAAATGGTGGAAATGAAGTAACATCCTGGCCCAAGGAGTACTCATGACAGAATAATAACATTTCAAATAATTGGGATGGGGAAAGGCGGGGCTGGTGTCTTTTGGGCCGTGGGTCTGCTTTAGACTGTGGAATTATTGAACAGCTCTTTTAGGCTTTCAGAAGCAGAAATACAAAGCTTGGTATTCCAAATAATCTTTCCACTCCTGACTAAACACACATTTGGGATCTTTTCTTTTTTACTTTTCACAGGAAAAAAAGTCAATAATTGAAACTTTGAAATGACTCTTAACACTCTGAAGGCCACAGACATGCGTAGCAAATGAGTTGCGATTGTACGGTTAGTTTTATGCTCACATTGTTCGAACGTAAATGTTTATCATGGGAGTCGTGTCGATTTTAATCTTATTTTAAACTAGTTCACTTTTCCAATTTTCCCTCAGTGAATACATTGATGTTATCGTCAATGTTTTCTACGGTTTCAGTTTCCCTGTTTTCGAGATTTACAAACAAGATGGTTAGTAATTCTAATCAATCTTGCGGTTATAGTTAAGGTTTAGAAAATGCCAAATAGGTTGTTTAGAGTAAATATTAAACATAAATTAGAGATAAAGTTGTATTGATACTGCATTAAATGTATGTTGTTGTATTAATGTGTACATATCATCATATTGCAAATAATATTGAATTCAGTGTCAGATGTGTATGGGATCCACAATGCAAAGTATAGGTCAGTGTCCTACCAAAAGAGAAATAGGTAGAACAAGATAGAAAGCATATTATTGGCCCCTAGAATGTCCGAGTCATGTCAATAAACACCCTGTTATATAGCACCTGGTTTTATTGGGGCAAACACACAGCAACACATGGTCTTTGTCAAGCTGGAGCAGGTCGGGTCGAAACATTGCTGTGTGTTTGCCCAAATAAAGCTGCTGTTTTGCTACCTACTTGAATGCCTGGACCATCAAGTAAAAAAATTAGCAGCGCAATAAAAGCTAAACACCAAAAAATGTTTTATATTACGTGATACGCTTAAGCACCGTAACCCTTACAAAACGCTATCAGGATTCCATTGGCAACTTTCTACGGTAAGCTGTCAAGCAATAACAAGCAGCTTCTTGTTTATCTGCCTCTTACGGGTGCCTGCAGTCCTTTCTGTCTGCCTCGCTATGCAAAAGCAGAATTTTAGAATAACACATTACAGCTGACAGCTCTCAGTCAATGAATAATGTCCTTGTCACGACTAGTAATGTGGTCCAGCACGCAGAAACTATGTAAACATATACATAAGTAAGAAAAGGAAAATAATAGGATAGAGCGTAAACCGGACCTTAGAATGGCCGGACTAATACGCTAGAGACAGAGAATGGTCAAAGGGAAAGCCGAGGTCAAGGAAGCCAGAAAATACTCAATACCGATTAAACAAGCCAAGTCAGGGAAACCAGAGATCAGAATAACCAGGGAAACGCCAAGGATCAGGATACCAGGAAATCAGAAACACAGAATTAGCACTTTCAGGAAACCAGGAAACTGAAACCACGACATGGCAAAGTAATGGGGAAAGCTAGGGGTTTAAATACCCCTCTCTAGGCTATGATTGGTCAGAGGGCGACCTCTGACCCCAAAACGTGCGTGTGCGTTGACGTCGTGACGTCACGCACACGTTAGTATAATTTTCGGGGGCGGAGCTACTCTTAGGCGCGACCACGTGGTCGGCGCCATGTTTGATTCGGGCGTGATGCCCGGAAGAACGGAAGGAGCGGTTCCCGGCTCGCCGACGAGCAGGTAAGCTCGTGTTGTCGGCGTGGCCGTGCCGGTCGGGCACGGCCGTGAGGCTCGGCGGGCCGGTAACCGCAACAGTACCCCCCACTCGAAGACCGCGCACCGGGCGGGAAGGTCCCGGCTTAAGAGGAAAGCGGTTGTGAAACGACCGGATAAGACGGGGCGCATGGACCCGGTCAGCAGGAACCCAACAACGTTCCTCGGGACCATAACCCTTCCAGTCAACGAGATAGGACAAGACACCTCTGGATAATTTGGAGTCCATGATAGAATGGACTTCGTATTCTTCTTGATCACCCACCACCAAGGGCGGAGGAGGAGTGGCTAACCTGGTGTAGCGATTGCAAGTAAGGGGCTTGAGCAGAGACACATGGAAAGTATTTGCAATTCTCATATGAGCCGGAAGTGCCAAAGAATAGGTCACTGGATTAATACGTTGGGTAACTCGAAAGGGACCTATGTACCGAGGGGCAAATTTCATGGACGGGACCTTAAGCTTGATATGTTTTGTGGAGAGCCACACCCTGTCACCTGGAAGATATACAGGATTAGTACCCCGTTTTTTGTCAGCTTGGGCCTTTGCTCGTAATGAAGCTTTCTGCAGAGCTGAATGGACGGAATCCCAGGTGTCATGAATTGATTCCAAACGGGTGTTCAAGGCAGGAATTTCCGTGTCTGAGAATTCAGAAGGAAAAACAGCGGGGTGATAACCCTGATTTACAAAGAATGGACTGTGATTAGAAGATTCATGAGTGGCGTTGTTCCTGGCGAACTCAGCCATGGGTAAGAGTTCATACCAGTTAGATTGATTGGCATTTATAAAGCAACGTAAATAGGCTTCTAGAGACTGATTCGCCCTCTCTGCTGCTCCATTAGTTTGAGGGTGATATGCCGACGAAAAGGAGAGTTCAATGCCTAATTGCTTACAAAAGGAACGCCAAAACCTAGAAACAAACTGGGTACCTCTGTCAGATACTATGCTTTTAGGTACACCGTGCAACCGAAAGATCTCTCTCAAGAATATTTGAACTAGATCTTGAGCAGATGGTAATTTTTTAGGGGGACAAAATGTGCCATCTTTGTGAACCTATCGATAACCATAAGGACTGTATTAAACCCGTTTGAACTGGGTAGATCCACAATGAAATCCATGGCTAAGTGGGTCCAAGGAGCATTGGGTATGGGCAGTGGTTGTAAGAGTCCAGGAGGCGATCTAGGAGGAACTTTAGAAACGGCACATATTTGACATGCCCCAACATATTCTTTGATATCATTTCTAAGAGCAGGCCACCAAAACCTCCGGGAGATGGCAGAGAGGGTTTTGTGAACTCCAGGATGGCCTGCTGTGAGGTTGTCATGGAACAAATCTAGTACCTTCTTTCTAAACTGAGGTGAAACATACAGTTTGTCCGGAGGTTTTCCCACAGGTGCCTGAGTTTGATCCGCTATTATGGCACAGAAGAGTGGAGAAGACACTTCGGTAACTGTAGTGGCAATGAGGCATTCAGGAGGTATAATAGGATATATTACCTGTTCCGGAGCTTCATCTGTCTCAAACTGCCTAGAAAGTGCATCTGCCTTGGTGTTTTTAGTACCAGGCCTGTACGTAATTATGAAATTGAATCGGGAGAGGAACAATGACCATCTAGCCTGACGAGAGGACAGTCTCTTAGCGTCCCCGATATAAGCCAAATTCTTATGATCCGTAAAGATCAAAAGTGGCTCTTTGGAACCTTCTAAGAGATGCCTCCATTCCTTAAGGGCAAGTACAATGGCCAAAAGTTCCCTATTCCCTATGTCATACTTCTTCTCTGCAGGTGTGAGTTTGCGAGAGTAAAATCCACAAGGATGTAAAGGTGTATCAGGACTTTCTCTTTGAGACAGAATGGCTCCAACTCCTGTTTCTGATGCATCCACCTCTAGGATAAATGGTTTGGTTGGATCAGGATGGGTCAGGACAGGTGCTGAGGAAAATAAAGATTTTAACAATTCAAATGCCTCTCTTGCTTCTTTGGGCCAAGATGTACAATTTGCTCCTTTTTTGGTTAAATTGGTTATAGGGGAAATCACGGAGGAAAAACCCTTTATGAATTTGCGGTAGTAATTCGCAAAACCTATAAAGCGTTGAGTGGCTTTAAGGCCCTTGGGTAATGGCCACTGTAAGACTGCCTCCAGTTTACGGGGATCCATCTGGAAACCAGACGGAGATATAACGTATCCAAGGAATTGTATCTCCGTTTGGTCAAACTGGCATTTTTCCAGTTTACAGTAAAGGCCGTTCTGTAACAGGGTTTTCAGTACAATTCTCACATGTTCGTGATGTGTCTCTAGGTCTGGGGAATAGATGAGAATGTCGTCCAAGTACACTAGAACGAACATGTGAAGGTACTCTCTTAGGACATCGTTAATAAAATCCTGGAATACCGCTGGAGCGTTACATAATCCAAACGGCATAACCAGGTATTCGTAATGTCCCATTCTGGTGTTAAATGCGGTCATCCATTCGTGACCGTCCTTAATCCTGACTAGATTGTATGCGCTTCGGAGATCGAGCTTGGTAAAGACTCGAGCTCCCCTCAATCTGTCAAACAGCTCTGATATAAGGGGAATAGGGTAGGCATTTTTTATGGTAATCCTATTCAAACCCCTATAATCAATACAAGGGCGTAGGTCTCCTTCTTTTTTAGAGACAAAGAAGAATCCAGCCCCGGCTGGTGAGGAGGACCTACGGATATGACCCTTTCTGAGAGCATCTTTAATATATTCCTCCAAACAAAGATTTTCCTGGGGGGACAAGGCATAGACTCCTCCCTTGGGAGGCATAGTCCCTGGTAATAAGTTTATGGTGCAGTCATAAGGTCTATGAGGAGGTAACCCTTCTGACTGGACCTTGTTAAATACCTCTTTCAAATCCATATACTGCGGTGGAATTTGTGTGGTCAAGGGAGGTGCAACAGGAACATTAATGGTACAAATAGGTTGTGGGATTTGCTTAAAGCAAACACCTTTGCATCTCTCACCCCAACTCACAATCTCTCCTTCAATCCAATCCAAACGTGGATTGTGTTTCAGGAGCCAAGGGAAACCGAGTATTATCGGAACTGTAGGTGAAGATATGATTTGAAAGGTCATTTCTTCAGAGTGGAGAATACCCACTGAAACAGTGATTGGCAGAGTTTCGTGTGTGATGAAAGGCTGGGTAAGAGGCCTTCCATCAATGGCCTCGACTGCTATCGGTTTCTCTTTATGTCTTAAGGGCAGGAGATGTTTTGCAGAGAATTCTTTGTCTAGGAAATTCTCCGCTGCCCCAGAGTCAATCATAGCCTCACACTGAACAGTAGTGTTCTTGAAAGATAAGGTTACTTTGACAAGGAAACGGTTCTTAGTCAATTTAGGGGACATATACATCACACCTAAGGTCGGTCCCCGTACGTGCCTTAGGTGTGCAAGTTTTCCGGCCGAACCGGGCATGACGATCTTAAATGTCCCTTCTTGCCACAATACATACATAACCCCTCGTTACGTCTGTGTTGTCTCTCTGCCTCAGTGAGTTTAGCGCTACCCAATTGCATGGGTTCAGGTTCTGGAAGAGGCGTTTGGCTACTCACCACTGGGTTAGAGAAACGAGGGGCTATGGACAAATTAGAACGTCTGTTACGTTGTTTGTTTTTCTCTCTCTCTCTGAGCCGGTTATCAATGTCTATCATGTATGCAATAAACTCATTAAGATTAACCGGAAGGTCTCTAGCTGCAGTCTCATCTTGTATACTCTCAGCTAGACCCTCAGAGAAAGCAGCCACCAGACCACTATTGGTCCAATCAACCTCAGATGCCAATGTCCTGAACTCTATTGCATAATCGGCTACAGAACGACTGCCTTGCTTGATTCTCATAAGGGCTTTGGCAGCGTTCTTCTCCCTGCCTTTAGGTTCAAACGTAGCCTTAAAGGCCGTAAGAAAAGTATTGTAATCACGGGCTACTGCGTCACCACTTTCCCATAAGGGGTTAGCCCAGGTCAAAGCTTTTCCAGTTAATTGGTTCATCAGATAGCCTATTTTAGATCTATCTGTTGGGAATGAACCTGGGGAGGCCTCAAAGTGGTATTCAATTTGGTTTAAAAAACCTCCGAATTCCTTAGAATCACCTCCATAGCGAGGGGGCGGTGACAAGGTTATGGACGGTGGTTTATGTGGTACGGGAACCACTACAGGGGGCGGAACCACAGGTGGTACCGGAGGGACCTCTAAATAGGCAGTCCTCTGGAGCAAGGTCTGAAATGCCTGGGCAAATTGGTCTAACCTGTGGTCCATATCCTCCACCCTACTCTCACATGCGATCATATGCTTGCATAGTTCTGCAGGATCCATGGCCATGTCGTAATGTCACGACTAGTAATGTGGTCCAGCACGCAGAAACTATGTAAACATATACATAAGTAAGAAAAGGAAAATAATAGGATAGAGCGTAAACCGGACCTTAGAATGGCCGGACTAATACGCTAGAGACAGAGAATGGTCAAAGGGAAAGCCGAGGTCAAGGAAGCCAGAAAATACTCAATACCGATTAAACAAGCCAAGTCAGGGAAACCAGAGATCAGAATAACCAGGGAAACGCCAAGGATCAGGATACCAGGAAATCAGAAACACAGAATTAGCACTTTCAGGAAACCAGGAAACTGAAACCACGACATGGCAAAGTAATGGGGAAAGCTAGGGGTTTAAATACCCCTCTCTAGGCTATGATTGGTCAGAGGGCGACCTCTGACCCCAAAACGTGCGTGTGCGTTGACGTCGTGACGTCACGCACACGTTAGTATAATTTTCGGGGGCGGAGCTACTCTTAGGCGCGACCACGTGGTCGGCGCCATGTTTGATTCGGGCGTGATGCCCGGAAGAACGGAAGGAGCGGTTCCCGGCTCGCCGACGAGCAGGTAAGCTCGTGTTGTCGGCGTGGCCGTGCCGGTCGGGCATGGCCGTGAGGCTCGGCGGGCCGGTAACCGCAACAGTACCCCCCACTCGAAGACCGCGCACCGGGCGGGAAGGACCCGGCTTAAGAGGAAAGCGGTTGTGAAACGACCGGATAAGACGGGGCGCATGGACCCGGTCAGCAGGAACCCAACAACGTTCCTCGGGACCATAACCCTTCCAGTCAACGAGATAGGACAAGACACCTCTGGATAATTTGGAGTCCATGATAGAATGGACTTCGTATTCTTCTTGATCACCCACCACCAAGGGCGGAGGAGGAGTGGCTAACCTGGTGTAGCGATTGCAAGTAAGGGGCTTGAGCAGAGACACATGGAAAGTATTTGCAATTCTCATATGAGCCGGAAGTGCCAAAGAATAGGTCACTGGATTAATACGTTGGGTAACTCGAAAGGGACCTATGTACCGAGGGGCAAATTTCATGGACGGGACCTTAAGCTTGATATGTTTTGTGGAAAGCCACACCCTGTCACCTGGAAGATATACAGGATTAGTACCCCGTTTTTTGTCAGCTTGGGCCTTTGCTCGTAATGAAGCTTTCTGCAGAGCTGAATGGACGGAATCCCAGGTGTCATGAATTGATTCCAAACGGGTGTTCAAGGCAGGAATTTCCGTGTCTGAGAATTCAGAAGGAAAAACAGCGGGGTGATAACCCTGATTTACAAAGAATGGACTGTGATTAGAAGATTCATGAGTGGCGTTGTTCCTGGCGAACTCAGCCATGGGTAAGAGTTCATACCAGTTAGATTGATTGGCATTTATAAAGCAACGTAAATAGGCTTCTAGAGACTGATTCGCCCTCTCTGCTGCTCCATTAGTTTGAGGGTGATATGCCGACGAAAAGGAGAGTTCAATGCCTAATTGCTTACAAAAGGAACGCCAAAACCTAGAAACAAACTGGGTACCTCTGTCAGATACTATGCTTTTAGGTACACCGTGCAACCGAAAGATCTCTCTCAAGAATATTTGAACTAGATCTTGAGCAGATGGTAATTTTTTAAGGGGGACAAAATGTGCCATCTTTGTGAACCTATCGATAACCATAAGGACTGTATTAAACCCGTTTGAACTGGGTAGATCCACAATGAAATCCATGGCTAAGTGGGTCCAAGGAGCATTGGGTATGGGCAGTGGTTGTAAGAGTCCAGGAGGCGATCTAGGAGGAACTTTAGAAACGGCACATATTTGACATGCCCCAACATATTCTTTGATATCATTTCTAAGAGCAGGCCACCAAAACCTCCGGGAGATGGCAGAGAGGGTTTTGTGAACTCCAGGATGGCCTGCTGTGAGGTTGTCATGGAACAAATCTAGTACCTTCTTTCTAAACTGAGGTGAAACATACAGTTTGTCCGGAGGTTTTCCCACAGGTGCCTGAGTTTGATCCGCTATTATGGCACAGAAGAGTGGAGAAGACACTTCGGTAACTGTAGTGGCAATGAGGCATTCAGGAGGTATAATAGGATATATTACCTGTTCCGGAGCTTCATCTGTCTCAAACTGCCTAGAAAGTGCATCTGCCTTGGTGTTTTTAGTACCAGGCCTGTACGTAATTATGAAATTGAATCGGGAGAGGAACAATGACCATCTAGCCTGACGAGAGGACAGTCTCTTAGCGTCCCCGATATAAGCCAAATTCTTATGATCCGTAAAGATCAAAAGTGGCTCTTTGGAACCTTCTAAGAGATGCCTCCATTCCTTAAGGGCAAGTACAATGGCCAAAAGTTCCCTATTCCCTATGTCATAATTCTTCTCTGCAGGTGTGAGTTTGCGAGAGTAAAATCCACAAGGATGTAAAGGTGTATCAGGACTTTCTCTTTGAGACAGAATGGCTCCAACTCCTGTTTCTGATGCATCCACCTCTAGGATAAATGGTTTGGTTGGATCAGGATGGGTCAGGACAGGTGCTGAGGAAAATAAAGATTTTAACAATTCAAATGCCTCTCTTGCTTCTTTGGGCCAAGATGTACAATTTGCTCCTTTTTTGGTTAAATTGGTTATAGGGGAAATCACGGAGGAAAAACCCTTTATGAATTTGCGGTAGTAATTCGCAAAACCTATAAAGCGTTGAGTGGCTTTAAGGCCCTTGGGTAATGGCCACTGTAAGACTGCCTCCAGTTTACGGGGATCCATCTGGAAACCAGACGGAGATATAACGTATCCAAGGAATTGTATCTCCGTTTGGTCAAACTGGCATTTTTCCAGTTTACAGTAAAGGCCGTTCTGTAACAGGGTTTTCAGTACAATTCTCACATGTTCGTGATGTGTCTCTAGGTCTGGGGAATAGATGAGAATGTCGTCCAAGTACACTAGAACGAACATGTGAAGGTACTCTCTTAGGACATCGTTAATAAAATCCTGGAATACCGCTGGAGCGTTACATAATCCAAACGGCATAACCAGGTATTCGTAATGTCCCATTCTGGTGTTAAATGCGGTCATCCATTCGTGACCGTCCTTAATCCTGACTAGATTGTATGCGCTTTGGAGATCGAGCTTGGTAAAGACTCGAGCTCCCCTCAATCTGTCAAACAGCTCTGATATAAGGGGAATAGGGTAGGCATTTTTTATGGTAATCCTATTCAAACCCCTATAATCAATACAAGGGCGTAGGTCTCCTTCTTTTTTAGAGACAAAGAAGAATCCAGCCCCGGCTGGTGAGGAGGACCTACGGATATGACCCTTTCTGAGAGCATCTTTAATATATTCCTCCAAACAAAGATTTTCCTGGGGGGACAAGGCATAGACTCCTCCCTTGGGAGGCATAGTCCCTGGTAATAAGTTTATGGTGCAGTCATAAGGTCTATGAGGAGGTAACCCTTCTGACTGGACCTTGTTAAATACCTCTTTCAAATCCATATACTGCGGTGGAATTTGTGTGGTCAAGGGAGGTGCAACAGGAACATTAATGGTACAAATAGGTTGTGGGATTTGCTTAAAGCAAACACCTTTGCATCTCTCACCCCAACTCACAATCTCTCCTTCAATCCAATCCAAACGTGGATTGTGTTTCAGGAGCCAAGGGAAACCGAGTATTATCGGAACTGTAGGTGAAGATATGATTTGAAAGGTCATTTCTTCAGAGTGGAGAATACCCACTGAAACAGTGATTGGCAGAGTTTCGTGTGTGATGAAAGGCTGGGTAAGAGGCCTTCCATCAATGGCCTCGACTGCTATCGGTTTCTCTTTATGTCTTAAGGGCAGGAGATGTTTTGCAGAGAATTCTTTGTCTAGGAAATTCTCCGCTGCCCCAGAGTCAATCATAGCCTCACACTGAACAGTAGTGTTCTTGAAAGATAAGGTTACTTTGACAAGGAAACGGTTCTTAGTCAATTTAGGGGACATATACATCACACCTAAGGTCGGTCCCCGTACGTGCCTTAGGTGTGCAAGTTTTCCGGCCGAACCGGGCATGACGATCTTAAATGTCCCTTCTTGCCACAATACATACATAACCCCTCGTTACGTCTGTGTTGTCTCTCTGCCTCAGTGAGTTTAGCGCTACCCAATTGCATGGGTTCAGGTTCTGGAAGAGGCGTTTGGCTACTCACCACTGGGTTAGAGAAACGAGGGGCTATGGACAAATTAGAACGTCTGTTACGTTGTTTGTTTTTCTCTCTCTCTCTGAGCCGGTTATCAATGTCTATCATGTATGCAATAAACTCATTAAGATTAACCGGAAGGTCTCTAGCTGCAGTCTCATCTTGTATACTCTCAGCTAGACCCTCAGAGAAAGCAGCCACCAGACCACTATTGGTCCAATCAACCTCAGATGCCAATGTCCTGAACTCTATTGCATAATCGGCTACAGAACGACTGCCTTGCTTGATTCTCATAAGGGCTTTGGCAGCGTTCTTCTCCCTGCCTTTAGGTTCAAACGTAGCCTTAAAGGCCGTAAGAAAAGTATTGTAATCACGGGCTACTGCGTCACCACTTTCCCATAAGGGGTTAGCCCAGGTCAAAGCTTTTCCAGTTAATTGGTTCATCAGATAGCCTATTTTAGATCTATCTGTTGGGAATGAACCTGGGGAGGCCTCAAAGTGGTATTCAATTTGGTTTAAAAAACCTCTGAATTCCTTAGAATCACCTCCATAGCGAGGGGGCGGTGACAAGGTTATGGACGGTGGTTTATGTGGTACGGGAACCACTACAGGGGCGGAACCACAGGTGGTACCGGAGGGACCTCTAAATAGGCAGTCCTCTGGAGCAAGGTCTGAAATGCCTGGGCAAATTGGTCTAACCTGTGGTCCATATCCTCCACCCTACTCTCACATGCGATCATATGCTTGCATAGTTCTGCAGGATCCATGGCCATGTCGTAATGTCACGACTAGTAATGTGGTCCAGCACGCAGAAACTATGTAAACATATACATAAGTAAGAAAAGGAAAATAATAGGATAGAGCGTAAACCGGACCTTAGAATGGCCGGACTAATACGCTAGAGACAGAGAATGGTCAAAGGGAAAGCCGAGGTCAAGGAAGCCAGAAAATACTCAATACCGATTAAACAAGCCAAGTCAGGGAAACCAGAGATCAGAATAACCAGGGAAACGCCAAGGATCAGGATACCAGGAAATCAGAAACACAGAATTAGCACTTTCAGGAAACCAGGAAACTGAAACCACGACATGGCAAAGTAATGGGGAAAGCTAGGGGTTTAAATACCCCTCTCTAGGCTATGATTGGTCAGAGGGCGACCTCTGACCCCAAAACGTGCGTGTGCGTTGACGTCGTGACGTCACGCACACGTTAGTATAATTTTCGGGGGCGGAGCTACTCTTAGGCGCGACCACGTGGTCGGCGCCATGTTTGATTCGGGCGTGATGCCCGGAAGAACGGAAGGAGCGGTTCCCGGCTCGCCGACGAGCAGGTAAGCTCGTGTTGTCGGCGTGGCCGTGCCGGTCGGGCACGGCCGTGAGGCTCGGCGGGCCGGTAACCGCAACAGTCCTAAGTTAGAATGCTAATGCACAAGTATGAACTTTTGCTTTAGTATATCTCTGCAGATCATAAGGACAGCAGGTTCAAAACCTAAGGAAATAAATATCAAACTGTTCATGAATAGTTTTACAACTAACCCTGGGGTAGCACCTGGGGAATCCTGGTACCATAACCACTTTGACTATAATATGATAATGCTAATTTGTTGCTTCACTGTTACAGTTTCCCCATCTTGAGGCAACCAGCATATTCTTTTAGTAAAAGCATGAAACATCTATAAAATGTAAGCACATCAGTTTCACTTGTTTCACATTTTTCAAACTGCTTTTATATTTAGCTAAATCCAGCAAAATGGCAAAAGCAAAATATACTGTATATAATGTGCAGACAATTACAGAAAAATCATATTTATGATGATGTATAATGATGCACTACCAGCTATTGTTATAATAATAATAATAATAATAATAACAAAGTATTTAACCAGGAAAGGTACATTCAGATTACTCTGGTTTCCAAGTACGGCCTGGGGATGTTACCTTAGCCCAACATCCAGGGGTTGTTACTATCACCCAATTTAATGGTACTCATTTTATCGGAAGGATGAAGGGCTGAGTCAACCCTGCCGGGATTTGAACCTGCGACCAAAGGGTTAGAACAGATTCTGCTAATACATGTTATACATGTGTGCATTACGCATTGTGCAAGTGCAAGTCAATACAGTTCATATAACACTGATAAAATACAACGTAAAATACAACATATTTAATAACAAGGTATATTTTACATTGGCACCGTTGCACATAACTTAACTTTGCATACAATATTTTTTTTTTTTTAATTAATAAAATACAATAAAAAATATCTTAGTAAAATACATTGGCATTTAACTGTGCATAAATCTAATTTGCAGCTATTATTTCACTTATTGGAAGCTATGCACTGTAAAATTCTTTGGGGGATATAGTTAATTTATAACTTGTCTCCGATATGATATCACAAATGACATCACAATTTGTTTCATATCATTATTCACATCTACGTGGAATGGATTAAAATATTATTCCTTTGATGATTTACAGTATGCATGTTAATCACAGCATTGAAATGAATACATTTCTTCATTTAAACACTGTTATTAACCTTTCCCCCTTACATTTTGCTTGCGTGCCATGCTCCCTACAAGATGTTTAGGTAAATTAGGCTAAAGCCCTTTTAAGAGTAGACAAAGGTATTGGTTTGAACTTTCAATTGTAATTTATTCATGAAGCAGAGAGTGTGAGTCTGGCAGTGCTATGCATCATTCTGTCAAAAGGACTTTTCCTCATCCAACACTACAACTACTGTACCACAGAGAAAACAAATCATTTACCACAGTCCCCGATACAGAACCATAAAATGTCTTGACATTTCAGCATTTTTTTTTACTTACGCTAAAAATAACACTAACACTAAAATAATAATAAAAAAAAATGTAAAATAACCACTAGTACATGTTTACGTACGAGTATGGATTAATCTATATACATATATAATAGTTAGAAATATAAATTGCAAATATTACAATAATTAAAATGTATAATGTTTAGGATATAACTGAATTATATATATATATATATATATATATATATATATATACATATATGAAACCAAGAGGGCTGCACTCACCTGAACATGCATACATTATAGGGTGCTGCTGGGGCCAATTCATGCAACAAGATCCAGTGCACTTGCTCATTACGCAATTTCAAAGCTCACATAAATTAATTTTTTTGTTTTGTTTTTTTTAAGCACCTATACCTAGGCAAAATAATGGGGTTTAGTTACAGTGTATGATAATACATTGCATAAGCCTGCCACTACACCAGTGTGTCCATTTTTTGGCAGATCCTACCCAAGCAAGCTAGCGAATGTCTATCGTTAAAAATAGAATGCTTTTTGTATGCCCCTGTAGTTAACAGGATCCACAATTTTGACACTGTTACATTTTGATATTTTTCTTTTTGTTTCTTAAGTCGATAGCATTTATTTCCGTGTTGAACCCTACTGTCCCCTTTTAAGTACCCTGGATCTAAGTCATACTTGAATATGCTAAATTCAAATGAGGTTTTGATTTAATATTTTTGGACAAGCTTTACAAATTATTTCATAATTTTGGATACGCTTTTAAAATGATTTTTTTGAAATATTCATTTTTTTAAAACATCAAATAATTTTAAACATTTATCCCAAAATGTTCAAACATATGAAAAGCTTATCTAAAAACATTAAATCAGGACATGATTTAGTTTAATCAGTGATGCCACAAATATATATATTTTTAAAAACTGTGCTGATTGCAAAGCAGAGAAATTGAGGAGAAGGCAAGGCATTAGACAGCAATAAAAGAAAACACAACTCACGGTGAATGTTGTAATGTTTTTGGGAAGCGCACTCTACTGGATGATACCCTGATGAGGCACAGAAATTGATTTCAGTGTTTAAGATTGTCATGATATGATACCTACCAAATCAATGCAACCTTCTCAGTATTGATGCAGACCTTCTATACTCATGTAATTCTGGCCCAATTCAAGATGCGAGAGGGCCACGTGCATTTTACTTTCTTCTGTCAATTCAGACGCTGCTCACTTGAACCATGCATCTACTTAGGACGTGGAGATGACCAGTGTAATTTCCCATGCTGATACTACTGCGTAATTTCTGCGACATTGTACATACAGGTGATACTCGAAAAATTTGAATATCGTGCAAAAGTTCATTTATTTCAGTAATGCAATGTAAAAGGGGAAACTAATATATAGACAGATGCATTACATGCAAAGCAAGATAGTTCAAGCCGTGATTTTTCATAAGTGCCATGATTATGGTTTACAGCTCATGAAAACCCCAGATCCACAATCTCTGTAAATTAGAATATTACATGCAATCAATAAAACAAGGAGTGTACGTAGAACAATATCGGACCTCTGAAAAGTATAATTATGCATATGGACTCAGTACTTGGTTTGGGCTCCTTTTGCAGCAATTACTGCCTCAATGCATGGCATGGAAGCTATCAGCCCATGGCACTGCTGAGGTGTTATGGAAGACCAAGATGCTTCAATAGCGGCCTTCAGCTCTTCTGCATTGTTCGGTCTCATGTCTCTCATCTTTCTCTTGGCAATGCCCCATGGATTATCTATGGGGTTCAGGTCAGGCGAGTTTGCTGGCCAATCAAGCACAGTAATCCCAAGGTCATTGAACCAGGCTTTGGTGCTTTTGGCAGTGTGGGCAGGTGCCAAGTCCTGCTGGAAAATGAAGTCAGCATCTCCATAAAGCTCGTCTCCTGGTAGACGGCTGCGTTGACCCTGGACTTAATGAAGCACAGTGGACCAACACCAGCAGATGACATGGCTCCCCAAATCAACACAGACTGTGGAAACTTCACACTGGACTTCAAGCATCTTGCAGTGTGTGCCTCTCCATTCTTCCTCCAGACTCTGGGTCCTTGGTTTCCAAATGAAATGCAAAAGTTGCTCTCATCAGAAAAGAGACCAGATCTGTTTTTTTTAGCCCAGGCAAGACGCTTCTGATGTTGTTTGTTGTTCAGGAGCGGCTTGACAAGAGGAATACGACATCCGAAGCCCATGTCCAGGATCCGTCTGTGTGTGGTGGCTCTTGATGCACTGACTCCGGCCTCAGTCCACTCCTTGTGAAAGTCCCCAGCACTTTTGAATGGCCTATTCCTGACAATCCTCTCCAGGCTGTGGTCATCCCTGCTGCTTGTGCACCTTTTTCTTCCACACTTTCCCCTTCCACATAACTTTCTATTAATGTGCTTTGATACAGCACTTTGGGAACATCCAACTTCCTTTGCAATCACCCTTTGAGGCTTTCCTTCCTTATGGAGGGTGTCAATGATGGTTTTCTGCACAACTGTCAAGTCAGCAGTCTTCCCCACGATTGTGATTCCTACTGAACCAGACTGAGAGACCATTTAAAGGCTCAGAAACCCTTTGCAGGTGTTATGGCTTACTTAGCTGATTAGAGTGGTACACTGTGAGCCTAGAATATTGCACCTTTTCACAATATTCTAATTTACTGAGATTGTGGATTTGGGATTTTCATGAGCTGTAAGCCATAATCATCGCACTTATGACAAATCACAGCTTGAACTATCTTTGCATGTAATGTGTCCATCTCATATATTAGTTTCCCCTTTTACGTTGCATTACTGAAATAAATTAACTTTTGCACGATATTCTCATTTTTCGAGTATCACCTGTATGTCTTTTGGTGTCACAGAAGTGACACAGGTTGATCACAATACAGTTAGGGTTGTATGAGCTTCCACCTGCTGCCTGACATTTGCCATGTTATGGTTTCCCTTGTGGTGATTTGAGAGAGCATCTAGTTGCATATTTGATTCCTGGTTTACTGATCTTGGCTGGTCTTGACTATTCTGCTTTCTGTATCCCTGACCTTGGCTAGTTTATCGATTGTGTGTACCTCTGTAATCCTTGACCTCGGTTTGTTCCTTGACTTGACTGGCTATTTTGACTATTTGTACATTAAGACTGACAACTTCTAAGGACCTGTAATATGTCACTACCCATTTACTATTCTTCCTTGTGAGATGTGACTTAATTTAGTGTGTTGGGTTATGTCCTAGCCTGATAAAGATAAAGTCTTCCTAGCTGAAGATAAGAACATCAGATTAGAAGGAAAAGTCAATAAACTCATAAACACCTTCCGGGAGAGATACAAATAACCCAATGGAAAAAAGTATATATGCAAATCTAAAATCAGACTTTTATGTCAGTGAAACAGTTTACTGACGATATACTCACAAAGGAATTCAGAGGAAATTGCACAATAAAAGGGGCACTTTAAGCACCATAATCATTATAGCCCATTGAAGTTGTTATGGTACAATGTGTATTTGGGAGCTGTACCAGCTTTTCTGTAAAGAAAACCTTTTGGGCAGTTTAAAAAAATTAGGCTTTCTCCAGCACTAGCAGGCTGGCTTCTCTGTAGCTGTTTGTCCCAAAACATCAAGTGCTGTGAGTGGAATAGTGCAGTGCTCCCATTCTCTATCTTTGTAATATCCATTTAAAACAATGGCAAACTTATTACAATATAACCTGCAGATGAGCATTTCTACAAACTGTCTGCAAAGACCATAGAAGACAGTAAATCAGAAGATGGGGACATGAGGCCAACACAGAATGCAAAGGACCAGCAAAAACGAATCCACAAATAAAAGCCAACAAATGGGAGACTGTTGAGGATAATCCATACACTCACATTAAATTAGAGCCAATAACGAGTCAGAACAGACTGAGCACATCAACTATTTAAACTGTAAAATAAGTTATGGTAATGGCAGGATCACCTTTAAGAAATGTCCACAGATGGAAGGAAGCTACAGCTGAGGAAACAAAACCATGAGACATGAAAGTGGAATTCAGTTGGCATCATAAAAGAGTGTTATATGATAATGGACATGATCTTGAGATTGGGTGATGAAACAACAACTTTGGTCATCATACTGCCCATAAGGTTTTCTGTTATTTACTTGTTCAAGAGATCAGGAACACCTCATCTGAAACCTGAGGAAAGAAAAAAAGAGAATGTACTAAGGTTCTAACGAGTAGACCCTAGAACATAGCTTGGATATCTGTAGAGATTGGTCTAAATACGATATAATGAAAATAAAAAATAGCTTTATTGTATAAACAAACTCCTAACTACTAATTAAACACATACAAGTGAATCCCAGAGGGGAGCTGTAAAAAAGCTCAAATTGCCAAAATGGACCTGTGGAGCCATGAACAGTATATGCCTAACAAAATTAGCTAGTGGCTCATCCCATCTAGAGGGTATCGAACCCTTCTAATAAGGTGAAACCTTTAACCCCTAGCGCATAAACACAAAGTTGCAGAATATCTGCTAAACAGGGTAATAAGGTATAGCCAGTATAACAACTAAAGCGCTTGCATAAGAATTGCAACAATTGCAAAGAAAGGAGACGCTCAAAATAAATGTAGGACTGAACTTGTGAATTGTATACCCTGGTAGGGGTGTATACTGAGGATATACCAGATGAAATCTAGCTAAGTGAGCAAAGTAGCGAAATCCTCAGATGGAAATGACTTCATTAAGGCTAGGGCTGCAGAAACCCCAACTTGTGGGTGTTGTGGATCTCAAAAAACAGACCCTATACACAAAAGAGATGGTAGCACTAAAATAGAGGTGCCCCTTTCTCAATATTTTCTATTTCTCATCTGAAACTTGAACAAGTGATTCATCTCAGGTTAAGAAGTCAGATCCATAGTCAGTCTTATATGGATAGATCACATTGTATGCTTAGACAGCAGTTTCTCAGAAAGTGATATCTTTACTATATAGTTTACATCTGATTTTCTTCAAGGGTTACATTATTATTAACATTTAAATGAGCAATTATTAACCACTTAAGGACCGCAGACGTACCAGGTACGTCTGACAAAAAAAATGGTCCTTAAGGACCGCGGACGTACCTAGTATGTCCGCGGCATGTCCTTATTACTTACCCAATTGCCGCTGTTCCCCCGCCGGCGATCGGTGTTGCTCCCCGTCTGGGGGGACTGCCAGGCAGCTCAGACAGTCCCCCCTCTGCAAATTAGGCTCTGAAAGAGCGATCACATGGCCGCAAGAGGCGAAAATAGTTCTGCCTGCAGGGGGACTGCCTAAACTGACAGGCAGTCTCCCTGCTGTTGTAAATTAAAAACTAATGTTAATAAATTAAAAAAAAAATACATAATATATATATATGATGATATCATTGTTGTAATACGTTTTACTGTTTTGAAACACTAATATTTGTGTTGGGCAAAGTATCCCGAGTATAACAGTAACCCCTATGTACAGGTTTTATAGTGTTTTTGAAAGTTACAGGGTCGAATATAAGGCTTGATTTTCTGTTTTTACAAAATGAAATTTGACAGATTGGTTAAGAGCGTATGGTAGCTCAGGAATGATAATTACCCCCATGATAGCATACCATTTGCAAAAGAAGACAACCCAAGGTATTGCAAATGGGGTATCTTCAGTCTTTTTTAGTAGCCACTTAGTCACAAACATTGGCCAAATTTAGCGTTCATAATTGTTTTTTGCATTTTTAACACACAAACAAATATATATGCTAATTTTGCCCATTGTTTGTGACTAAGTGGTTAATAAAAAAGACTGGAAATACCCCATATTGAATACCCTAGGTTGTCTACTTTCAAAAAAATATGTACATGTGAGGTGGGATTCAGAGATTTGTGATAGATAACATTGTTACAATGTCACTATTGATAAATTTAAAAAATATATATATTGAAACAGCAATGTCCTACTTGTACTTATAGCCCTATAACTTGCAAAAAAAAAAACAAGAACATGTTAACATTGGGTATTTCTAAACTCAGGAGAACATTCTGAAACTATTTAGCATGGGTGTTTTTTGGTGGTTGCAGATGCGTAACAGATTTTGGGGGTTAAAGTTTATAATTGTGTTATAGTAAATTACATGATATGATGAAAATAATTGTATCGTTCAAAAGACCATTTAATGGCGAGAAAAACTGTATATAATATGTGTGGGTACAGTAAATGAGTAAGAGGAAAATTACAGCTAAACACAAACACTGCAGAAATGCACAAAAACTGCCCTGGTCCTTAAGAAAATTAAAAAAATGGTCTGGTCACTAAGGGGTTAAAATATCACTGTGCAGCTTTGTTTGCATAATTTATCAGGTCAGGGTATCCCCTAGCTTTATAGGGATGGGGATAGGTAATATTATTGAGCAAGAGGTTTGGTTATCTTAAGGAAACACAAAGAGGAGGATGGAATTTACTGTTAAGGAAGGAACCATTGATTATAAGCACGTGTGCTTTGACAAGTGCACAATGCATTTAATGCACATACTTCACAAGGGATCCGTGAATGGAGAGTTACAAGAGGCCTTCTCCTGAGTTATAGGGAACTCTCACAACCTGCTAGAAATGTTTATTTATTCATCATATGCTACACATAGACACAATTTAAGCCCATTGATTGAGTTGATAAAATAAACCAGTGAGCGCAAATTTATATTTAGAATTTTAGATTTAATCAGGAATTTACCTAGGTTTCAGTATCAGGCAATTTTGAGCTGCTGAATGCCAAGGCAAATTTATGAAGTACTCGATGACAATGCAAATTTGTTCAGATAGACTTCAAAGGTCAAAATCGAGTTTTTTTTTTTTTCAGAGGAAATATGCTCCAAATATATCACTTTTGAATTGTTGCATATTTTTTTCTTTTTTTTTTTCTTTTTTTTTTCTTTTTTTAAATTCTTTATTTTGGGTGTGCAGTGATTAGTACAGTTTACATTTTGGTTTCTTAACACAAGGTATATTGACACTGTTGGGGCGGACATAGTCCAGGTATGCTGCACATTTTTTTTTTTTTTAAATCGTGGAGAACAACACGGTATTTCACAAGGCGGAAATATATAAACAATAAGACAGGATAAAACATAACAGTATCATTATATTAAGAACCAGGACACCAGGACAAATCGAGTGTGGCGTATGATAGTGAGTGGTAGCAAGTGTGATTACAGTAGTGGCGACTGTTAGTGGTAGTGGTTGTAGTCTTCATGGTTACAGTTTTGTTAGTACAGGCGTTCATGTGGTGTCATGTCAGGGTGTCCACTATTCAGGTAGACTAGATAAGTTTATGTTTGTCGTGGTCATGTGTGTATGCCTCCGGGTACGTGGCTTTTTATGGTGCTGTGTGACCCTATAACTCTTTAATGATCGTCTGTGGCAATATCGCTTAGCATGCTTCGTGCGGGGAGAGTCCTTTGTCAGGGCGTCTCAGTCAGGCTGTAGGCTAACTTGTGTTCAGGTTTCATCGGGTTATACGCCCGTGTGTCTAGGGTGTCCCGGAGGGAGGCTTTGTACCCCTAACCTAGGGGGTGGCGGGGGGGGGGGGGGGTTGGAGAGGGAGCTCCTATAGTTCCTGCCTCTCCAACTGTTGCGTGAGGCTCTCAGCGTGTGCGGTCTACTGTGAGTTAGTGTGTCTATGCGTGCTGTCACGTATAAGTAGCATTTAGACATGTGTCAAGCTGGGTGTCAGCATTCAAGGAATCAACAATAGTAAAGTTAAAAAGAAACATAACAAAAGGAAAAATTACGAAGAAGGGCGGCAGGCAGTCTAAAAGAAAGTTTTAAAATAAAGTTTTAAGTCCGCCGTGATTCTGGGGACTGTGTATGACGTGTGTGAATTGTTTCAGTCCTTGTTTTTCAAGTGTCCTGATTTGTCGGTCCCTTGTTTCTCGGGATGAATGGCACCGTGTTGTTTGGGTCCCATCTCTGAGCAGCGGTCTCTGTTGCGTCATTTTTGTCTTGTAATCCCAATTTAGCGAGCACTGCAGGTATTTCTGTGGTCGCGGAGACCCTGTGTGTGGTCCCGTTTTGGGTAATTAGCAGGGATCGAGGCGTCCCCCAACGGTATGGCAACTTCGCGGAGCGTAGTAAGCTCGTAAAGTGGGATAGTGTCCGGCGCCATTGAAGTGTGGCTCTGGTCAGATCTTGAAAGAAAAGCAGCTGTGTATTCTCAAAGGCCAAGGGGGTTTTGTCCCGTATTGCCGCCATAATGGTGGCTTTGTCCTGTGTGGTGGCACAGCGCAGAATAACATCCCTGGGGGTTGTGCTAGGCATTGTGGCGGAGGGTGGGAGTCTGTACAGCCCATCGAGGAGCATCTTCCGTGCTGTCGGTGGCGGCAAGATAGTGGCCAGGAGCCGTCTCACATAGTGAGGTAGTTCTTCAGGTGTTATATCAGAGGGTACTCCGCGGATTTTGACATGGTTGCGGCGAGCTCGGTCTTCGTGTGTTGCTAGTTGTAGGGAGAGACCCTGTTGGTTGGACTGCAATTGTTTTATTTCTTCCTTTACTGCTGTCATTTCTGTGTGGAAGGACATAATGCTCTCCTCAGTCACCCTTACTCTCTCAGTTACTTTCTGTACTTCCCCTTTAAGCAGGCCCACGTCCGCGGCCAGTGTCTCCTTAATGTCTTGGACCCAGTTATGGAGGTCTTGTTTAGTGGCCAGTGTATTGTCAAGTGGTGCCTGTGTTGGTGTCAGGGTGTACTCACATTCGTTCTCTGCTTGAGCAGGTGTGTGGGACTCTGTCCGGGCCGTTGTCGGAGTTTGTGGGGCCTCCGCGGCCATCTTTGATTGTGCTTGCCTCTGCAGCAGAGCCCCTATGTCGGTCTGCTCCGCCTGGTGGCCGGTTAGTACCTTCTGTGTTCTTCTCCCCATGTTCGTTGGGGTATTGTTGTAGGTTGACAGAGGGTCGTTAAGGGGTGGGGGCTCACCTCGGCTGTATACTCCGTCGAGGAAATACTCAAGCCCGGCGGCTGTCGGCGAGGTGTAGGCCTTGAGCCTCCGCTTTACCTTTCCCGATCGCTGGGGTTGGAAAAAAGGCATCAATGTGTGCGGTTTGTCACCCTGATGCCGGTTTCAATATGGGTCAGGCACTTGGTCGGTTCCGTTCGCGGATGTCTGCGGATTCGTTTCAGGCTTGTTAGGAGCAGGCAGGAATGGCGTCCGCTCCGGTGCAGGTTCAGGCCACGCCCCCCATATTTTTTTCTTTTCATGTTTCGAAATTGTGAAAAAATATAAAATTTTGTACAATTGTCTGTTTTTTTTGTTTTGTTTTTTGAATGCACAGATTGTTGTAATTCAATTCCAGTATAAATGTACTCTTTAAATTCTTGTGTTTGTACGTTCTAACTTCTGTAAACATTAAAATACAATGCGTATATAATTTAGAAAATAAAATAGGCACAGATTTGCGCAATGTAGCTTTCACTGTGACAAGAACCTAATTAAGAGTAGGAAAGTTATCAAGAACCTGCAGTATGTCAAGAAAGGTTTTCACACTTCAGTATCTGTATTATTTTTTTCCAAAATTAATGTATTTGCAAATTAGCATTTTCTTTTAAATATACTGAATTATTGTAAAAGCAATATTGTGAAGTGAAAAAAAGAGAAAAATAGATGTATTGAAAATAACTTCATCTAAGTTGAAATGGAGAATTTTTCATATTTGAATATTTCACACAAAATACAGAAAAAATATATTGTAGCTGAAAATGTTTAATGAAGAGGCCTTCCATATTAGTCAGCATACAGGAACAGAGGAAAGTGGCAGGATGAGCCATTGTATGAATATACACTTCAGTCAAAATCCTTCCTGTGTTGCATATCTTAACGGGATGGGGGTACTCTACTTACAGAGTAGTAGTAGATCTGTACATTTGCAGTCAGTTCTAAAAGTTGCGAAAAAATATTAATGAGTCAATATCCTGCAGCATTAAATATAATTTAGCACAGACTGGTGATGCAATACGGAAAAGGTGTGGCATTATGAACATTTTTCACATGAACAACTGGGATATAAGTCCAAAGTAGAGGTAAAGCTGGACCTTCATTCCCAAGGTCCGTTCACAAATATAGTAGGGGTATACAATGTTTTATAAATTCCCAGTATTTTATGCCATTCATACTTTTTCTTAAATGGATAGCATAGAATTCTGGAAAGTTTGTAAAACAAAATCTAGACATATAATATTATACGCACTGCCCCAAAATTGTCACCAATGTAATGGATAAAATAAAAAGTAAGTGGCATCATCCATCTGATAATAATACTACTACCAGATATCCAGTCATTATCGTATCTAATTCAATTAATTAGTGAATATGTTACTTTAAATCAAATACAGATACAGGTTCAACTAGATAAATATAACACAAATAATCATATATTTTTTAATTATCTGTATAATTATCAAACCTACAATGTCAACGTCTTTTCTTGCTTAAAAACCTAATAATTTAATTTAGGTTTACATTCTTTTCAAGATTAATATCTACATTTCGACAGAAGTATGTTACCTGGAACATATTTTGGAAGAGGCGACCTGATTGCCCTTTTGGTCAAGATCATAGATTAAGTTTCATTCGGGATTCCCTTTTGAAAATTTCTGTTTCCATTTCAAAGTATTTTTTAAATAGTAAAGGAGAATATTCTCGCCATATGAATGACCTTTATTCACTTTGATTAATAGGTTGCTCTATTTTGCCTTTTCCCCCCCTGTGTTCAAAAAATTACCATCTTTCATAAACGTAGAGGAAATGGGAAAAAACGAGGATGGCATTAGCCCTTTTAGTCGTCAGAAAATTATAAAATGCTCACTTGCGGAGTAAGCAATTTTCACAATCTGCCGGCACATCCATCTTTTTAATGAGCCTTGTTTATAACCCGATGCTACATTTCTAGACACCTAACCTATTTACATCTTTGCCCCCCTTTAATTAAGAGAAGAACCAGTTAAAAGAACATAAGAAGAAATATTAATATGATCTGATTAATTCAGCTAGCGGGAGGTTATGGGGTTCCAAGGTTATTATAACCTATAAAGGCAGTATGTGAAAAGCTCCCTTCATTTATAATTGTATTAGGTGGAGCAAATTAGTGAGTCTGCACTGTTATGACAAAGGACCTCTTTCTATTCTATCTTACCCCCTACCGGAAGGGCGAAATGCCTAAAGTTAGACCCCATATTAAGCAAATGAGCTCTGATAAATCTTAGCTGTGCACCTAATGAGAATTCCCAGAGTTTTTCTGTGCTAATTTGAAAAGATTATCATGGATTCATTTTATGTGTGGGTAATGTCCACTGCGAGCGTTTGATTTCTTTTCTAGGAATGTTGAAAGGGTTAAAGGAAAACTTCCCCAAGCAAAACTACTGTGCAGGGAGGAATGATGTTCACATCATTAACAGAACAATACTACTTCGCTGGTTGAACAGGAGAGAGACCCACTGCTATCGCAAAAGGTATTTTACCGAAGATATGACCAACGTGTACCTTTCTTTGAAAAACACAAAATAAAAAAAAAATGATCTAGTGCATGGTGGAAGTTTAAATCTAGAATAGAAAATAAATCTTGCATTAATATATTCAATCCAGAAACATGCAGCATTCCAGCATCGTGTTCTAAAGCAGAGCCAGGAAACAAAATCTTGTCATCTTTAAGATAAATGTGAGAATTGTTTGAAAACAACTGCAGTATGTCCATCATTGCTTGTAACAACAGATTCTCAAAGAAGGACCTCTTGAATTACAAACATGTTAATTATACTTCTGCCGGCCACACAGGAATATTCTTTGTGTCCTCTTGAATTGTGCCCAGTGAAGCAGCTCTTCTACAGATTGAGGAGAGGATTCCTCTATGCATTGACTTAGAGCATGAGACAGGTAGCTACGAGAACTTATGACACCAAGAACCTGCCCACAGTAATGGCAGGCCGCAGGATAATTAGCAAGTGCCACAGTAATTAATAGTGTTGAGCTTTATTGCTCTGTTACATACCTATGAGTACCAGATTTATTAATATAGGAGACTCTTACTTAAAGATCTGGGATCCATCCAGAAAACAAGGAGTTGATTTACTAATGACTAAAATAATTACGGTAAAAAAAAGCTGCAAATTGGCTGCTTTATTAGTTAATCATTTTAGGACTTTAATTGGTGGTCAACTCATCATAGATTCTATGTTATGTGAATACACCTCTAAACACCTGTATATAAACTGGGGAAATCTGAAACTTCCACGCTGGGTGCTTAGAAACTAAATCTTGGAAATCTAAGGTACAAAGACTGCTTACAGAGCCTGCAGTCTGGTAGCTAATCACTTTCTCTTTCCCATCGGTAAATGAAAAAGTTTAATTGATTATTCAGTAAATTATCGCTTTACAGCTCATGCTGAGGATTCAAATAACCCACCAATCACCATGTTAACAAACAGATAGAAGTGGTTTTCGATATCTTAAACACTAGCTTTACACTAGGTGTGGCAATTAGATTATTGATTTTAGGCAAATGGATTGTTAATTATTCAACAGGTTCCCCTTCATGTCTTAATTAACTCACAGCTCATTTAAATCAATAAGGACAGTCTCTGGAGAATGTTCACAGTCTGGGTTTGCTAGAGTTCTTTTATTTCTTTTTTGTAGCCAGGGATAGTCTGTATTATGTTATAATAACTTATTCTGGGTTGATTTCATTGTCATAGAAGGTAAAAGTCTATATAAAGTATCAAATTATTACCGGAGAAGTACATATTATCGTCTTCACATGTGTTCTAATAATAAACTGAAACTGGTACAACACATACTTGGATTGGCAAAAATATATACTATTGCTATTGTTTTTCAAGTAAGTAAGTAAATGGTTACAAATTACATTTTGAGTGGTGTAGTGTGACAACTGGCCCCTTTATCTAAAGAAATTCAATTGGCTTGATTATACCAAACACTTGAAAAAACTTGGGCTATTTTTGTTGTTACTTTTTTTCTACTGAGAGTCCTGCAACTACTACAGACCTAAAAACCTATTAGAAAATTCAGATGTGTCTAAATGTTTCCACCAGGAAGGTTAACCATGATTTCTGTATATCTCCTACCAAATTGTCTTATTGCAGTTTTAGACAGTTGTGATAATCTTATCTTACAGCCTAATGAGTTAATTGAGGTTAAATTGAAAAACCAAACAGATAGTAGCAAATTAGATTCAAAGTAAATAAATACAATGTTATGCATTTTCAGGACAAAGTGATACATGCTGAGGAAAGACTCAAGTAAATCAAGTTGAGCCTTTCACACATATCTAAGTGTGCATTTGATCCAAAATAAGATAAAAAAATATGAAGTGATAAAAACTAATTTTTGATGAAGAAAACCCCGCCTTGAAGAGATAAAAAGAAAGCTAGTTTTGCAGTTCTATGTAGGAGATATAGTTTATGTCACTGCTTTTGGAATATTGTGATCCTAAAAAGTATAACCCGGTTGTGTATACATGGATTTCAAAGCAATCAGTTTTCCCAAAACATAAAAGCAATGTTTGAAACAGACGTTACTGCTCCTGGTGGTCTCAGGTGAGGGATGTCTCTTCCACTGCACATTCACCAGCTTAATTTTAGAATTAAATATAGTTTATGGAGGCAAACTACTCAGGGAAAATTAGATAACTAAAAGCAATATTAAGGAGGACTGGCAACATACTCTCCTCCTGGAGTTATGGGTGCGACCCTGAAAGGCTTTCCTCAAGATTCAAAAATGCTGATATAACATAAATGAGCACCAATAAACACCAGCAAGGAATTATTAAAGAGACGTTTTGTAAATCCTTAACAGAGACACAAACTATGTCAAACTTTTTACTGGTGTGCAGCTTAATTACTTTATTGCAGACTGCTAATGTAACTCAAAGGAATGTATGCATTAGACTTTTGCAAAAAATGTGTTCAATATGATTTGTCCAAATACATTTTCTTTTCATTGATAGATGAACAATTTAATTAATTTGGGATTTAATTGAAGAAAGCTCCAAGAGTAAATTCCAAAGCAAGTTGTGTTCCTGCAGGCACCAATATTGTGGTGGCATCTTGTAATCCTTGAAGGATTGTGCCTTTTTTTTTGTATTTTGTCTTTTTTTAGTTTTTTTTTCCTGTACTATGGTTGCTTACATTAAACTTTGGGCTGATTGATGGTGTTTACCTCTTCCTTTGGATTGACCTTGTTTATTGTCACTTCTTCTGTCCATGAAGTTCTGCTGTATATTATTATTATTATTTTATTACTTATACAGCACCAGCAAATTCCATAGCGCTGTACAATGGGTATACATCAAAGCTTCCTGTTAAGTGAGTTTCGCTCCAGGGGCTCACTCTGCTGCATACCGAGATCCTCCTTACCAAAGCCTAATGTGGAATCAAAAGCAAGGATTACGAATAGAAGAAAGGTTTCAAAATAAGTACATGGACTCTAGAGCAGTTTTCTCCAACCCAGTCCTCATGGACCACCAACAGTCCATGTTTTGTCAGTATCTACATTTGAATAAAACAGGGAAATACATAAATACTGGATTGTTGGTGGTCCATGAGGACTGGGTGGGAGAACATTGCTCTAGAGCACATAAACTTGGGATGTCATTATACAAGTGCATACTTGATATATGCAGCAAAATCTAACAAATAAAAGGTTAGCAAAGTTGTATCTATGAATATTAATGAAAGGCGTTTTATATTTTGACATTGATTTACCTGTCATTGTTGGACTTTTTGTGGGTAGACCATTTATATTATTTTTATAATATCTCCACTAATTAGAAAGGTCGTCAGAGTGGTTTCCAAACCCACCCACTGACAGAAATTGTAAAATAATAAAAATAAACACTTATTCCCAACCAAGGACATAATACGAAAAACAAAATCATTATCCATTTATAGGTTTTTTTCTTCGCTGCATTTTTGGACTGAGTTAATTTTATTGCTAGTTTGCCAGAAGAATAACATTTCGTGTTTGGGAAAGTAAAGTAAATACTCCAATAAAATACACTTATGTTGTGCCAAATTCTCAATATCGGCCATATGTTAAACAATAACAAACAGAGCATCTTTGAAAAGTTCCTACAGAAGAAAAATAAATAAAGCTACACAGTATTTGTTCCAATATAGGAAATTTAAAATATGTAAAAAAAAAAAAAAAAAATCATATAATTTTTGTTCAATGACAATTATATCACTTTGCCTAAAAGATAATAAAGTTTGGATAAGCTTAATTATAATACAATAATATTTTGAAACTTAAAATACTAGGCATGTATATGTATATACTAAAGCAGGGATCCTCAAACTCTGGCCCCCCAGATGTTGCTGAACTACAACTCCCATGATTCTCTGGCTATCTATGTAATGCAAAGAATCATGGGAGTTGTAGTTCAGCAACGTCTGGAGGGCCACAGTTTGAGGACCCCTGTACTAAAGTTATACAATGCTTTAAAAATACACTTAAGTAAAAATAAAGCCTTTATAAATATTCTAAGATTTACCTAGTTGTTCATCATTGTTGACAGCACAGATATGTTGTTGTCCCTATATTTTCTTACATATATTGGAATTCCTTGCAGGTAATAAATAGGTGATGAGACCTCATAGGATATAAAGTGGAATAAGAACAAGTAGCCAGTTATAGATTAAAATTCCTGTATGATGGGAGCTATTTTGACAAACCAATATTTTTTTTTTTTTTTTTTTTTTAAATTGAGTGTGTAATGTTCATGAGCATCACAGATTACATTTTAATTGTTTCCAGTACTTCTCTATCTGGTTCTCAAAAAGTGACCACAGTCCAAGATATAAGATTTACTTATAAGCTCTTACTCATTATCACATTGATAAGACTTGGAAGAAAGGTTTAAGAACCATTAATCAATCAGGCTAATTGGTATTGCCATGCGACTGATCAATTTCCATCCTAACTTTCTCACTTTGAAGAAGTTGGGTGGCTTTTGAGAGAATGTATATATTCAGAACTTAATTAGGCCTATGTATTTATTTTTTCGAGTGGTGAAACCAAAGATGGAGTCTATGAAATTTTACAGATTTTTATTGGATATTTTGCTACAATAAGGTTATTTTATAAAATTATACACTTCTGATCTTTGTACAACTCATGTTTCAATAATACAGAAACATTCCATATCAACTATATAACTATATATTTCAAACTTATTAAATATCTATTTTCTGTCAGTCTGTTTACATTTCTTAACCATGTTTTGTGGTTTTGGTCTGGTTAACCATCCCAGTAGATTTGATCATGTAGTTGGAGTGGTGGTGTACCCTGGCATTGTTTGGTTGCCAAGTAGTCTATGCAAACAATTTAAGAGAGTGTTTCTTTAAATATATTGAGGGATACTCTTTCTTCGAATTGCTGACAGGATTGATAAGAGATTAAAATATTGCATGTTTGAGGATAGTGCCATGACTGACATAGTTACTGCATTAGATCCCAGTCACAGAACCACATTTCTTAATTACGAAAATGTTACTATTTCTCATGGGGGTGAGGAGGCAAGGGGGAAAGGGAAGTTGAGTTAAAATTAGCAATATATATATATATATATATATATATATATATATATATATACATATATATATATATACATATATATATATATATATATATATATATATATATATATATATATATATATATATATATATGTAAAATGCCCAGAAGATACTTGAAAGCTAACAAAATAGGTAAATGTCATGATTAAAATATTTTCATGATAATAATGAAGAGGATAAAGACAGACAGAAAGACAGAGAGATAGACAGGTAGATATATAGATAATATTCCAAAGTGCTGTGGAATAAGTTTGCGCTGTATAAATGCCAATAATAATAATAATAGATAGATGTGCATATTTGTACCTACAGTACTCAGATATACATATCTCATTTAATAATATCCAGGTTATTAATAGTATAAAACCAGGAGTGAAAACACAATAAATAAAATAGATAGTTACTCTTGCAAAAAACTCACATCATTTTTTCTGAAGCTGCTTTCTGTCGTGCAAATGGTTTGTTTTCCCTCCTTTTTTCAATATGCTAATGCAATCTGATTGATTTGAGTTGTAAAAGTTAATTACAATGTGTTTGTGAGTCCCTAAAGATGATGCATATTATGCTTATAACCAGGATTATTAAAATGTCCTGTCTCCATTACTGGGCTCCTCTATCCAACACTAGAACTAATTGTAGCCTTAAATCACGACCACCTCCCTGTTAAACATAACACAAGGGCAACATTGCATAATTTTAATTAATTTTAATTTGACCAGAGCAAATTCATTTTAGTTTTCCAGAAGGACAAGTCATTTGTTTTGTCATCACTTGCAGGTGAATATCAAGTTAGAGCATTCCAGTTATTTGTATTGTCTTGCTTTAGATTAATTTATCCCTGGGGATGTAAGCTATATAACGTAATGGTAATATGCATTTAGCTTTCAGTTGTTTTATTTAGCCTACACAATATTTTGTATGTTAATGCATCTTCTTAGATAGGTGATTGTTGGCGTTACAACTGCAGTAACGCTCATTATTCTTGACCTGACAGCGTGGCTAATAATACTGCTACTTCTTTTTTCAAATCATTTAAAAGGGTTTTAAGAAATTGAGCAATGTGCCTTAATAATTTTGCTGCCTAAATCAAGTCTAAATTATATAATTTTCATGTTTTTGCAGAATAAAATCTTGGTCATAAAGCCTCACTTATTCTCATACACGTAAATTTACTGAAAATGTTAGCTCGCCCCTTGTTTCCAAACTGTACAGGAAAATTCAATGGGTCATATCATAACCACAGTCAGGCACAATAGGAATGAATGAGCTCTACCATTTTTTTTGTTAGCATTACATTAGCATTCCAGAGATAGGTAAATATTGCTATAGTACTTTTAAAATCTTATTTTAGAAGTCTATGATTTAACTGTAATTTACACATGACTATAAGCAAGGTATTTGACCGTTTTGTGAAATCTTTTTTTTTCAACATTTCAAACCCTGTGTGAAATATTGCATGAACACATTCTCATCATTGTCCTGAAGGCTATGAGCCTGTCAAAGAGGCGGTGGGGCCCTTATTAGGTTTGCTAGTGATGTGGTCTCATCACCTGTGACCTGCCCTTGTGACCCGCCCACCCGTCGGAATAATTTTGCGGAAAATGTTGGGATGTATGTTCTAGATATATGTTCATACATCATTTATCATTCATAGTGTTATGAGACTTTGTAGAATTTGCTTTTATAAAACTGTCAAATTACTAATTACTTTATGTTTATTAATAATAACAAAGTTTTTAACCAGAAAATGTACAATCAGATTACTCTGGTTTTCAAGTACATCTTGGGGATGTTACCTTAGCCTAACATCCAGGGGTTGTTACTATCACCCAATTTAATGGTACTAATTGTATCTAGCTCAGAAAGATGAAGGGCTGAGTCAACCCTGCGACCCAATGGTTGAACAGATTCTACTGATGATGCATTAGCCCACTGAGCTATCTCACCGGCATTACGCATATAATAAGACAACATTTTACAGAAACAACCCAGAACAACAATCTTGGAATGTTATGCCTGCCAGTTTAAGAGTTATTAGAAACTGAAATAACCTATTTAATAATTGATATGGTTTATATGGTTCTTGAAGTATGTTTATTAAAAATAAGTTGGGGGAACTTAAGAATAATAATAAAAAAAAAAATTGCCTAAAATGTTTGAAAACAAAATCTAAATTGGCTATTTTTTCTTACTTGGCTATTTGTCTTAATTTGAATCTGTTTTCCTGACACTACAACTTGCTGAAATATCCATATTATTTATGCTTTATGTAAATCAGAGAAAGCATACAATCCCACAGGGCCCTTGGCAGGTAATTGGTTTGGGGCTTTCGCTTTATTCTTCACGTAGAGATGGTAAATGGGGCCAAGCAAATTCATGGTTCCGGGACCTCCATTTAATGCTCGAACACTAGCCAGCTAGCTGTCAACTTATGATTAACCACATTATCTCTTATCTCAATGGATTGGTCTGGATGCAGTGGCCTTTTAATTTTAGTCCTGCAGTGTAAAACACTGGTGCTTAACAGAGACTGCAATGTTTTTATTGCAGGACAAAACAGATCTCAAGAGTTTGTCTTTCTGACAGCCACTAGACGTCCTTCCACTTTGAGAACTGAGTCAGACTCGAGTCTCACACGTAACCTCTTCTGATGCTTCCCATAAAAAAAAAATTGATTTGAAGAATGCAGTGCATAGTGCTTCTTTATGAGAATAAGGAAGCTGCAATGGCGGTTTCTCGGCAACTGAAATGTGATGGAGTAAAATATATTTACATTTGTATATAGAAATGGGGGTTGGCAAAGATCACTGGAGTATCAATGAACTTATTGTCTAGAAAAAACATTTCTTTTGGGACGATAGGTTCCATATAATTATATTCTCATACCCGTAAGATTATGGTCTAAAATTTTAGAACTTAGTTTATTATACAAACACAAAAAAGGTATTGAAATAGGTATTTATAAATATATATATATATATATATATACAAATATAGTATATGAGTATTACATAATTACATAATATATAAGTATATGAGTATTACATAATTGTAATAATATATTCTTATCTTATTATACCCCCCAAATTATTTTGTATTTGAAATCAGTATTAATGAGTGATTGTGAGTTTTATACATTTAAAGGAGAGATACTAAAATATATATACTTTTTGTATTTGTTTTAGCATGTGCGTGCATATGTATATTGTTATAAGAGTTCAAAAAATTATTTAAGATCTCATCTACCTTCCTGTTTTTTTTTTTTTTTTTTGTAGTGGGTGGGATGTTAGGGAATATTTCTAAAACTAGAAATTATCTAGAAGTTTTTATACCGGTGCTTGACCCACAAGGGGTTATCAATGATCACTTACCCTGTGTTCCTATTTCCCAAAGTTTAATTGTGTAAAAATCTCTCACAGCATCTATTCAATTGTGAGAACATACAAATGACAGGCCTATTAACAATTTATTTTATTTTTGCTCAATGTTGGAAGGTTCTCATCGGAAAATGTGTTTTGTAGCTATCTAAAAAATGTTTCTGAAAAAAATAGAGGGAGAATTACAGACCACTTAACGTCTGGAGTAAAGAAAGTCTTTTTCAATGCAACTCATACTTACTGAATTCTGATGGAATGTGCATAGTTTATGACATATTTGTTCTGTTACTGGGATTCAGAAATATTGTATATAAATATTAAGCAAATACTTTTCTAGTTCTAGCTCATTTAGAATTCAGATTTTTGTCACTTAATTATCGACCGATTGTGGAATTCACAGACAGAAACAAAATCCTAGAACATGTTCTCATGTTAGTGCTCTTATCTAGACAATAATTTAGAAAATAAGTAAAAAGATCCTTTAGACATATTTTATGCTGTCAAATGCTCTGCTAATATGGTACTTTGGGCTCTATTTTTGATCATGGAGGCTATAACATACCTATAGAAACAGTCCATTTATCCTGGTGGCTCTGCTACTTTAGTCTACACTTAACACATTGTTTCGTAAGTCATCACAGCCTGATTTGTATGCAGCAATTTTTATTTCTGTACCAATATTTTTCCTCTTTCTTAAACTTAGAATATTGCTTATATACCTTAAACACATATCTGATCATTAAAATGTAATTATATGATTATATTCTATGTGAACACACAGTTATGTGTTATGTGGCACATTTCATTGTCATAACACAAATCTAATCATTTCCCTCTGTTGGGCAAACAATAGCACCCATCCTATTCTATACATCTTCCAGTGATTTATATCTAGATGCTAATGGTGAAAATTGATTTATAACTAGTTTTAGTAATATTGCATTACATTACTAGTATTAGTAATATTTAGAAATATACACAGATCAGTCTGTCTGGTCTTTCACACTTAGATCAAATTGCTGAAAAACTTAATGCTGACAATGAAAGAACAATGTCAGAATACACAATGCATCGCAGTTTTCTGCGTATAGGGCTGTGTAGCCGCAGACCAGTCAGAGTGCCCATGGTGACCCCTACCCACCATTGAAAGCATCTTAAATGGGGACATGAGTGTCAGAACTGGACAATAGAAGAATTAAATATGGTTGCTTGGTTTGATTAATGATCTTTTCTTATAGATCAAGTGAATGCCAAGGTGCATTTACCTGGGTAAGACATGGCATAGAGATGCAGTATGGGAAGAAGGTAGAGGCAATGTTATGCTCTGGGCAATGTTCTGCTGGGAAACTTTTGGTCCTGGCATTCATGTGGATTTTACTTTGACACATACCACTTACCTAAAGATCGTTGCATACTATGTACACCCCTTCATGGCAATGATGTTCCCTGATGGCAGAATAATGCACCCTGCCACACTGCAAAGATTGTTCCTGAATAATTTGAGGAAAATTACAGAGTTCAAGGTGTTACCTTGGCCTCCAAATTCTCCAGATATCAATCCAATTGAGCATCTGTGGGATGTGCTGGAACAACAAATCCGATCCATGGAGGCCCCAACTTGCAGGACGTAAAAGATCTGCTGCTAATGTCTTGGTGACAGATACCACAGGACACGTTCAAAGGTTTTGTGGGGTCCATGTCTCCATGCATCAGAGCTGATTTGGCATCACGAGGAGACCTACACAATATTAGGTGGTTTTAATGTTAATGCTGAACATTGTAAATTGTGATAGAAAATAAAAGCCATTTGAACTACTAATCTGCCCATTCTCTGTCTAAGAAATATTGCCATTATCCTTTTTTGCCACTGTGGACAGCAGTGTGCCCATCCTTAATTTTCTTGAATTGTTTACTACCAACCATCTATGCTGGAGGCATATTCCATGCATATATAAATGTTTTGCATGTCACCATTATATTTCTCTCCTTTTAATTGTATGCTCTTTCCTATTGCGTTAAATGCATACACAAATAGTACTGTTTGTACTTCACTACAAAAGCAATTTGCCAAAACCATTACTACTACCAGCTATTCTTATGTATGTTCTAAAAAAGTATTTTTTGAATTAATTTTCTGTATGTTTATATAATATATTAATTAACAGCCAACATGCAATATCTATGTTTACTCTTATTGATATTATTATTATTATCGATAGGAAAAATCCTCAACCATAAAATCAGTTACATAATAATTAACTGATAATAAAACAACCGTTTTAATTACAGTTTCTGTATATGTAAAATGTTGTTATTTTCTGCATGCCTAATCATCAACGATACAGGTCTCTTTCAGTAACATATTCTCCCACAAATGTTATAGTCACATACACAATAACGTCCTAATCAATTATTAGACCTGTACACAGTCAAAAAAGTTCAGATGAACAAACTCCCCCAAAAAATGATTTTATTTGGCCGGACCGAAATTCATCAATTTGATATTTTGTCTTGAAAGAATTTCAATCAAAAGGGACAAGCCAACAGAATGCTAAAATAGGCCAATCAGTGTACTGCAAAAATATTTACAAAATATATTTATGCATTTCTCACAAATTGGCGTGCGCACACGCATGCATGCACGCACGCACGCACACAAACACAGAGAAACTAGCTTTTGGTGTTTAGTAGTATTGTGGAGCTCCTACTGGATCAAGCAGCGTTATGATCAGCATCTCTCACTAACACAGACACTCTCTCTGTGTTTAATAGCTGATCCGATGCTCTTAATCCCACTCACAACTCTGGACAGCTAGTCTCTCTCAGGGAAATTCAATAACATACAAATTCTTGGGAATTTAAAATGAATTTTACATTATAGACCAAAATAGCTATACAGGAAAATGTATCCAACGCAGCTATGTTCCTAGTTTGGCTATTTATCTCAAACGATTTGAAAATTCACTGTGATATAACTGATATTTCCATCTTTAGTAAATACCCCTGTGTCCATTGCTTGATGTGCTGCTATGTTTTAATCTGCCTGTAAATAGCAAGAGCACAAGTGTATCAATCATGAATAGGCAACTCCGAAGTGTCGAAGTATACCTTTAAAAAATGTTGGTTTTTTTTGTAGTAGAGAAGTTACATCACCTGACGTATTTGTAAGTTTCTCTCTATTCACTTTGGCATAATTTATATATGTATCTTTGTAAGTATATTAATCACGTCCACATTCTATCGTTTTTGTATAACATAACATAACACAAAGTTCCCTCTATTTATCCTGCAACTGTTGCTTTACCACAATATTGACATGGATACTTTGATGTAAATGTTAGAAAGAATGTAATACGTTACAAAAACATGAACACACTGACATTGTGATGTTTCACCCCAGAGAGAAATGTCTCAGATTCCATTTTTTTGCTGAGCAACCGATATACTAAATTTTGTAAACTATGTTTATAGTTCCACAAGCAGTAACATAATGATTGCACAGGTTTCTCCTTTTGAACTCCAATTTCCCCTGCTAAGCGCACCATAGGTCAGGCAATCTGACCTCCACTTCAACTGCAGGGTACTTAAGTCAAATATACAGTGCAAGTTTTGATTAAAAATAGATGGAGATATTATACAAATTGTATTCATTAATCTCTGTGTGTATGTGAAACATGTTATTTACTTAAAAAGACATACACATTGGACATAAGAGATAATCGGAGCTCACACTGGTCCTGATAATTATTAAACAGATTGGAACTTAAAATATGATGAGTAATGTGATCTGACGCTGATTGCATGCTTATAGCAAGGGTCATTTAACCATTCTCTATGCAGTATCCTCAGGCAGCTGAGAGGTTAATTCCTGGGTTCTTGATTGACACTAAAGCATTTCTGAATTGTGCTCGACTTGCTGTTGTGCATAGTTCCAATAACTCATGTTTAGCCGCACAGAGTCTGTGTCAGACCACAAGAGGTAGCTGCTTGAAGTTTAAACAATATTTTACATGCAGATAATTCACTGCCTCTGTTTGAAGATGATCTGTCTTTAAATGTTTCTCTTTCCTGGAGGTCCTATTCGATGTGCGGGTTCCAGCAAACTCATAAAACAAACATAAAACCTGGAATTAATTACTGTTCTGGGATATTTAAACTACTTTCCACATGCTTTGAACTGTTGTTTTACAGCTGTCCCTTTCACTTGTGTTTCCTATATAGAATATTTGGCTGAATGTCATCATTCTCTTTTTCTATCTGTAATAGATACTTTGCATTAACCTTCCTAAAAACCTCCATTCTTTCCTCGGCATTAAATCTATGTAAAAGTCTGTCTCACTGTACCCACCATCTAATCATATAGGTAACAAATATGAAAGGATAACAAGACTACTGTCATTTGTTGCTGGCTTACACTTACAACTGACACTTTGATGACCATTACAGCCAGTGGTGGAACTAATATAGAGAGGTGAAAAAAGTTTTTTTAGGCCAAAAGGTAGATCCTTATCTGTCGGAGAACTAATTGATGCTGGGGATCTACAATTTGCCCATCCTTGTAGGGTTGTATTTGTGAGCAATGTTTGTTCACTTGAATGTAAGCACGTTTTTTGTATAGACTATATGTGTGCATATAGGGGTACATTTGTATGTGCTGTTGCCACTTGAATGCAGTGGTCTACTTGTGTGTAGTGTTTGCGTTTGAATGCAGGGGTGTGTGTTTGTATTTAGTGTTGGCTTTTAAATGCAGGTGTGTGTGTTTGTATGTAGTGTTGGCTTTTAAATTAAGGTGTGCTTTTGTGTGTAGTGTTGTTGTTTGAATGAAGGGGTGCTCGTATATATTTTTACGTTTTAATACAGAGGTGTGTTTGTAAGTAATGTTTGCATTTGAATCCAGGATGTGATTTTGGAGTTTGAATGCAGGATTGTGTTTGTATATAATTTTGGCTTAAAAATGCAGGGGTGTGTTTGTAGGTAATATTTGTGTTAGATTGTATGAGTCACAGGCTGTCACTTCCTCCAGCACTGCCGATACCACATGGGTAACCTTTAAGGAGCGTGGTGTCCTACTGGGCCCCTGTTCAACAATACCATACTGCATCAGCAGTTACACCACTGAATACAGCATAATCACCAAATGATCTTGTCCATCAGGCATTTGTCTGGTTTTATAATCAGCCCGTCCATTAGCAAACCAACCAAAAAAATGGGTGAAAACCCAATCACACCAGGAAATCCAGGAATTCTTGCTCCAATATAATTTTTATTTCTATTTTTATTTGTGCAGAAAGACTGCCAGTCAAATTACAGCTTGTTTTTCATGCCTCACATATAATTCTGTGTTCTGTGGAAGGCGAAACGCGTAAAGTGAGGCTGGTGTAACCTGGCCGTGTCTTTCTGTACAATGGAATAAAAAAAAATCTATATAGAAGCAAAATTTCATGAATTTCCTTGTGTGATAGTTGTGCATCCATATTTTTTTGGCTTGAAATTTTGTAGGGACTGGCAGGTCAACAGTATAGAGTACCCTGTCTGGGAGGTCTACAATGCACCCAGTTTAATGCAAGTTGATCTTTTTTTCTTTTTATCATCAGGTTTTGATCTTTAGCATACCATTCTTGACTCTTAGGGAGAATCGCCTTAACAATAAATAGGAACAGAGGTACATTTGAACATATAAAGATTGTCTGAAAAAACTAGTACAGATTTTTTTTTTTTTGACTGGCTCAGTGTTGCCTTTTCATATAGCAACATGCATTTTTCTTTATATGTATATATATATATATATATATATATATATATATATATATATATATATATATTTTACATTTCTAACTGGTTCATATCTTATTAGCATTTTTGGAAACATTAGCTGATTTGGTCTGTTTGGCATTACACAATACTTTATTGTAGTTTAGACAAGAAGATGTGACATCTGATATTTCAAGTCATTTTGATTGACAACATGATCGAACACCACTGAGCCTTTCGCAATAAATCAATTTCACATTACCTGTAACAAAATAGAATACAACTTGCTTCAAATGTCAAAATGACTATAAAAAACCAGTGAGAATATTATGACTAATAATATTCTCACTGTACAATACTCAGGTGGTATATATTCATGTCATGCTTGGGTTTATATAGCTAAACTGTGTATTTTGTGCCTCATTTTTCAATTAGTATTTTTTAAGTAAGGTTTAGATGATAATTTTCTTTAGGTGCACATCTTAAGGCAATAAGCTGTGTATGATTATAGGTTAGATATATTTTGTTATATACAAACAATACCTACAATAAAAAAAAAAAAAAACAAGAACCTTAAAATAGTGTAATACAATTCAAACACCGTAAAGAAAATTATGTCTTGATGGTAGTCATATAACTCAAGAATGGGATATACCTTCTCTCCTCTGGCTCACACATCAAGAACACATGCATAGGAAGAGCTTAAGAAAACATAGTGAAGAACAGTTAAATACATTATAACTCTTTAATACGAATTAAACATACAAACAGTAGAATATAAGCACATCAATATATTGCTGAAACCTCTTCTCCAGGTCCAGGTTCAATCCATTTGAAACCTCCAGGAGTAGTACAAAAAGCATTTAAACACAGTGAAATAAAAAATCAACAAAAATTATAAATCATATTTTACGTCTGCGCATTTTGTCCGTCTGCGTGCACCTCTTCCGCAGCCGTCAGCCAATCTGTGTCAGTGCACAGAAGATCCTTAGCTTGTAGTTAGTCAGGGCACTGGAAACGCATCGGCTAAAGCAATATTTGTATATTTATAAACTAATCTAAAGTTGTAATTAAAGGATAACTCCAATCACCATGACAATGTTTGCTTTTGGAAGTGGTCATGGTGGTAGGAGTCTGTATGTGCATCGCTTCTGCTTGAAACATTGCACAAAAAAAATAGAACCACAAGGTTGAAATATAAACCTAATCTGCTGCTGCACCTCCAGCACATATTACTTTGGCAGTCTGAAACTCTACTCAGGACTGCCAAATGTCAATTCTGTGCAAAAAATAATTCCGTCATCAGAGCGTTTGTATGTTTGTATCAGCTCCCTTCCTCCCTCCCTCCCTCTTTTCTTTAGGTAAACTGCCCTATACACTAACTTTGTAAAATTTTCCCTACATCTCTCCCACCCAATTCCTACCCTGCGCTGGCTGAGAATGCATGTATGTGATAGCTGCTATAACATCAGACGGGTGTGGAAAGTCATGCCAGGAACTTTGCCCATTGCTGTATTTGTAAAAAAAAAAAAAAAGCCTGCAGAAAAGGGATAGAGTAACCCTAGAATGCAAAACTGCTAGCAATAATAATACAAAATAAATAAACAAGAATCAACATTGTCACTGACCACTCGTTTCATAGTATAAAAATATATTTATGTATGTCTACTAAAAAGAAGGCATCATCAAAACCGAGATGATAAATGGTTTACATTCTTTCTACATATTCTCTGTATTTATTATGTTTTATTTTTTTATTTTTTAGTAAAGGTTTCCCTTATTAATTTTATCACCCGACATGTGCTTAGCATTTACTTTGAGATATAATTGACAAGGCAGGAGACACCTGCCTGAAAGGGACCCATAAATCAAAAATAATTTCCAAAATTGGCTGAAGAATAAGCAAACACAGTTAGAAATCTCTTTATTAGGGCTGACAAGAACAGCAAATGTCAGCAAAGTATTTTATAATACACCAGACCAGATTCATTTTTGTGTTCATTGATTTGTTGGTGAGTTTACACATTTTTGTTTTCTTATTTTAACAAGTTTATTTCTATGAACCTTACAAAGGATTAGTTTGTTTAGGACATTTCCTGTTATATTATTATCCACATATTTTTAATGTGGATTTAAACTAATCTAGATTTCAAACGAGAAACGAGAAAAAGTATAACTTCCCTGTTAACTCTTTTGAAATCCTGGAAATAAGGCATCATATTACTCATCACGAGATGTGTTTTTGTAGGATCCTCTCCATAGTTCTCAGTGTTGTACTCTTGTGCATACTTCCTGGTAGGTGAAGTGGTGGGAGATGAAGACAATCTCCAAGAAGTTATCAAGGTGTTGGCCAAATACTTGTACATGGCATCGAACAAGGAGGTTTAGTGTTGGTTGAAAGGAGGTTTGACAGTAACACCCGAAGAGCATGAAGGAAACCTGGCAACCCAGGCAGTTTTTATTTTGATCAGAACAATTGCCACCATCCTTAAGGGCAGGGACGGTGCAAGGATTTTTGTTGCACTAGGCAAAATAAATTTTGGCGATTCCTGTACGCTCTCCCAGAAAAAGCACCAAACCCGAGAAATATCAGGATATTCCAAGCCCATCCACCCACAAAAAGTGGACACCAAGACCCCTTAACCCACCTCAAGGCGATTGATGCCATTCTTTGCGGCAGCCCACCAGCCCAAGCGGAGGCAAAAAGTCAGGGCCTACCCCACGCTGACATACACAGGCCTGGAGGCACTCCTGTGCGACTCCGTGGCACGAAAAGCGTGGGACAGAGCTTCCCCACCGGCAACACACCAGCCTGATCATATGCCAGCCATGGGACGCCGCTCACAGCGACCGCAACACCCGGTAGACAACAGGGACATCGGGGCCATGCTTCAACGGCCCGCGCAGGCCAAAACCAGCCCAATTGATTCCCCGCGCCCCATAGCCCAAACTCACCGCCAGGGGCAACCGGAGCCTGAAATCTCCATGGACACTCAAACAGAGTGCCTAACACAGCCGAGCAACCCCGCTGACACGACTCCCACCACCAGGCATGATCTTAAAATATTGCTGACAGACTTTCATAAAATCTTAGCGGCAGAACTTGCCCCCATCAAGAAAGATATCAAAGCAATCTCAGACAGAGTAAAGGCGTCCGAAAACGATATCAGGAGCCTACAGGACCACCAGTCTGAGCTTCAGGAATCAATACAGCAAATATGGGCACAACAAAGAGCCATGACAGCACGACTGACAGCTATGGAGGAAAAGCAAAGACGCACCAATATAAAAATACGGGGCATCCCTGCGAATGTCTCACCTGATGAACTATCACACTACGCCAGACGCCTGCTGGCCACAATTCTACCTCAAACCACAGCAAAGAAACTAGCCACAGCTGAGATATACAGACTACCCTCATCGGCAAGAGCACCACCAACCACGGCCCGAGACGTGATACTCAAATGCCCGACAGTTCAGGACAAAATACTGCTCATGACGGCTGTTAAAGGTAAAACCCCACTGGCGTTCGAGGGTGATACCTTGAACTTCTTCCAGGACCTAACTAAAGCCACCCTCAGCTGGCGAAAAACTTTCCACACGCTCACCAATGACCTGAGATCTGCCGGCATCACTTACAGATGGGGGACTAACGGCTCCCTAGTGGTGCATCGGAACGGAACCCAGCATACACTCACCTCAATGGAGGACGCTCCCAAGCTACTGGAGAACCTCGGTCTGGCAACTCCGAATGCTGCAAATCCGCCCCAGGGACTAACCACGGTCAATTGGGACCCAGAACATGCTACTACGTTTGTCCCAAGGGTCAGGAACCCTCAAAGCCAGGCTACGGAATGAAGACTGCCTCCGTAGCCCGGCCCAACGCTAGGCACCTGAACTCTTCGGCAGAAACAAACGCCGGCACAGACTTTGCAAGTCTCAGGACTACTACAATGCACCTGCTCACCTAATGTTTTGGCTTACTTGTTGCTTTCTCTTCACCCTAATGTTTCTCCCTGTTTTCAACATGTGATCACTTAACACTGGGCAATAGCCAATACATGTATAGCGCAGCTCACCTCGAAGAGTCTGGGCACGGCACAAGCCACACACACCTGAA
Organism: Pelobates fuscus; assembly: GCF_036172605.1. Taxonomy (NCBI): domain Eukaryota; kingdom Metazoa; phylum Chordata; class Amphibia; order Anura; family Pelobatidae; genus Pelobates; species Pelobates fuscus. The sequence goes on along the minus strand of NC_086319.1, from coordinate 306,717,230 downwards.
ACAGTACTCTCACTTACAGCTAAGTATGGCAACGTCCACACTCTCTTACCCCCCCGCAACTCCCATGGTTAGGAGTTACCACCTTTAAGGCAAAGGGTACACTCGCCACCTTCCATGCATAGACACTAGACAGCCGGGGCTCCCGCTGACTAGTTAACCACTTATGCTCTCCTTGGCATCTTGCTATTAATGATACACCCACACTGACGCATAGTCTACGCAACTCATGCAGAAACGCTCAGCTCGCCAGATAGTCTTTTGAAAGCCTCTACATACCCTTATTTGCCTACCAACCAACTAGTCTTCGACACCAGACTCCATGCACCCACCATGATCTACCACGACAGACACACAAGTTAAACCTGTATACAACCAGTTCTAAGCCCTATAGAAAATGTGCTCTTATAAGAATGCTACACAACTGCTTAACTATGTTTGTATTTCATCCTACCAGTGAAAATTGATGTAACATTGCAGGCATACCCCTGTTATTTCATGCACGCAAAAATAAAGAATTAAAAAAAATAAATAAAAAATAAATAAATAAATAAATAAATAAATAAATAAATTTTGGCGCCTCATTCGCTCCACAGGTGTCATGTAAGTTTAATACCGCAAGATAAAACATTACCTTACCTTGAAGGGTTAAACACGCCTCTAGTAGCTGTCACACTGACAACCACTAGATGCACCTCCACTACAATGCCGTGAGAAGCATTGGAAGTGCATAGTGCTTGCCACGTATTCGCATCAATTCCCCAATGCTCCTGTATGAGGAACATTGGTTTTAACCAGTGTTGCCCCATCAGTGACATTGAGCGAGGTAAGGAGGCAAGCAGTGCAGACAGGAGGGGCTTGAATATATGTAGGGACAGAGATACTGTAGTATTTGGAATACAGGTTTATATTCCTAACACTATAGTGTTCCTGAGTTTGTTTTTTTTTAATGAAAATTGTCCATTTTGCACAAATTAAATCACTGATACATACACACACACACACACACACACAAACAAGCACACACTCATTCACTCACACTCAAAGTTCCACGCAATCACAATGCACACACAAATTCACTGACTCGTGCAGAGTGACACACACTGACTCATGTAGACTGACACACACACTGGCCCAAGCAGACACACACACACTGACTGATGCAGACTAACACACTGTCATACCTGGAGGATCCCGTCTCCATGCCACTCTTCCAAGGGTAAACGCAGCGTTCCTGGATATCTCCAGCCATGCGCCATTCTCTCCATGGAACTGCAGACAGCTCTGCACTATATGCGTTGCTGGATTTCCATTGCAACCTCACACCACCTATAGACATCCTTTGAAATTACAGGACCCTGTGGGTGTTACACTTTATACTTACCTTTTAGTGATGTCATATTTGTTGGACGTCTTGCACAGTTTACACCCCTTTGTGTGTACTGGTGCAGAGTGATGATGGTGTCCAAAAGTATTCTTTTTAGCCTTATATAAGTTTCCTCCTTGCTTCAACCATTACCCAGTCGTGGTACTTGTTAGTCTGAAAGTGCATTTATTATTATTCTGTTTGTCCTGTTGGTCACTAGAGATGTCCCGAACAGTTCGCTGGCGAATAGTTCCTGGCGAACATAGCTTGTTCGTGTTCGCAACGGATGGCGAACATATGCGATGTTCGGTCCACCCCCTATTCGTCATCATTGAGTAAACTTTGACCCTGTACCTCACAGTAAGCATTCCAGCCAATCAGCAGCAGACCCTCCCTCCCAGACCCTTCCACCTCCTGGACAGCATCCATTTTAGATTCATTCGGAAGCTGCTCTTTTTTTTTTTTTTTTTTAGACAGACGTGTGTTATATTTGAGCATGCTAGGTTGAACGTGCGTATATCATGGCTACTTGCACTGAGGGTATGAGTATATAGCAGTACATTGTTGTGAAAGATGGCTGTCATGTTTAGGGTGTAGCTTGCACGTTATCAACTGTGTATTTATATCAGCAGCTCCACCATTAGTTATAAATCAAGTGTGAGTCGCCCCATGAGATGAGACTAGTGAATAACATAATACATGAACGATTCAGGTAAAGGCATGTAAGGAACTACGACAATAAACTCTTTAGGAGGTGAAATAATGACATGTTTAAACACTTGCTACTTTACGATTAGTTAATGTGCAGAGAGCAGTTCATGTGATCAAAGGCATGGTGTGGAGGATCGGCTATAGTGGGACATGCTTGGCAGGCTGCTGTTTACTGCTCGTGCTCATCCGATCCCTTCTGGGCACCAGGTGCCGACCCTGGGAGTCCCTGATACCTGGAACAACAAAGGCAAGTCTCTGGCTGAGTGCTGGGTTCGGGGCTTGAGGTGGTGGAAGCTTGTTTTGTCGGGTGGTCGGATCTGTCCCGGTGGTGCTTCACATCCGGTGCGGGATTGTGGTGGCTTAAGGTGGAGGCGAGTGCTTGACGTGGGGCAGGCTCTGCATTTCTGTTTTTGCCTCCGGTCCCGTCTTCGACGCCTTTTGCATTGGTGGATTTTAATGGGGACTGCTTCGCTTAGCTGTGGTGGAGCTTGTTGGGGCTGTGGTGGAGCTTGTTGGGGCTTCCTGCTTGTTATTTGCTTCCAAAATTGATTAAAGAGTCTGTCCAGCTTAGACTCAATACTAGACTCTGCCATGCTTTGCTGGTACCAGGAGGACACGCGGCTGCCACCATATTGGGAGAGTCGCAGATGAGTATGTCAGCCTGGGCGGCTGTGCTCTGTGCGTCCATTAGCTCCAGACAGTCTCTCAGGGGTGGACCGGGATAACCCCCACCGGTCCGAGGGGGGGGGGGGTAACGGAGCTCCTGCTGGGAAGTAGCTGCTCCTGGGCATCCCAGGATCGGGAGATCGGCCGCCTCTCCCGCCTGGTGAGCACCAGGCCACACTTGCCACGCAGAGGTTAGTAAGACTCTGTCGAGTTGCTGACCGCTATTAAGCATGTTGGGTCGGTCAGGTAGGAGCAACATTGCTGGGTCATCCCCTTCTGGGGTGAAATTCGCTTGTTGATAGCTGCTTAAAGTGAGATATTGAGGGAGCTCACACGAAGTGCTTCTTTCCTCCATGACAGCTAGGCCCTGCCCCCCGGAAGCTGCATTCTTAGTGAGAGGAGGGACAGTGTAGCTGCTGCTGATTTAATAGGGAAATCAATAGCTAGGCTAGTGTATTCAGTGTCCACCACAGTCCTGAAGGACTCATCTGATCTCTGCTGTAAGGACAGCACCCCAAAAAGCCCTGTTTAGGGTTAGAACATCAGTCTGCTTTTTTTTTTTAAACCGGGAGTTTGGTCTGTCACTGTGAAGCGGGCGTAACCCTTACACTACCTGATTGATACAACATCATACCTGATGTTTTAAAGCACTTTATTCCAAACAATTTAGGAATGTTAGGTGATTTATGCCCTTTATGGATTAAAACCAGACTCTGCATTAACTATGTAATTTTCCATGGGGGTTTGCCATGGATCCCCCTCCGGCATGCCACAGTCCAGGTGTTAGTCCCCTTGAAACAACTTTTCCATCACTATTGTGGCCAGAAAGAGTCCCTGTGGGTTTTAAAATTTGCCTGCCTATTGAAGTCTATGGCGGTTCGCGACATCTCTATTGGTGACCTGGTTTTGTATTTTGACTATTCTGACTCTCTGTATCCCTTTGACCTTGGCTTGTTTTCTCATTCCTGTGTACCTCTGTGTGCCTTGACCTAGGCATCCATCATTACTACGATTTCTTGCCTTTTTAGGCATAGGTTAAGTCCGGCCACTCTAAGGTCGAGTATACGTATTCTATTCTTCCTTCTATTTTGGCTAATATCCTTCCCCCTATGTGTAGGGGTTACCCCAATCCTGACACACATACTGACCCAAGCATACACACACACACACACACTGACCCATGCAGACATACACACTGACCCAAGCAGACACACACACTGATCCAAGCAGGCACACACACACACACACACACACACACATACAATGGCCCAAGCAGACACACACGCACTGACCCATGCAAACACACACACACTGACCCAAGCAGACACACAGATCCAAGCAGACACACACACAAACAGTGACCCAAGCAGATACACACACACTGCCCAAGCAGACAACCGACCCAAGCACACAAAAATACTGACTGAAGCAGGCTGATACCCATTATTTAAATCACACACACTATTAAGTCCCGCTCTTGCCTTCATTTCATGTTAGCTCTCCGTGGTTCCCAGGCTTCTAGAATGCGCATGGCTGCCTTGATTTTCTCTCAGTTCCACTCCCCGCTATCCTCCCGCCCACTTGACCCTGAGTACAGAGGAAGGGGCGGGAGCAATCGTACGATGTGCCCGTGTACTGACAACATATAAGAGGTGTGTAGGGGGAGGGGATCTCTGCGAGTATTGCGGGCTGAGGTTAATGACACCGAGCACTAATCTGCAGCTACATAAGTACTCCCTAGCACCTGGTGCTATGACCTGCAGCACACAATACACAATTTGACCCGGCGCCCACCCTTAAGAAGCACCCTAGGCAGCCGCCTTATCAACCTATAGGAACCGCAGGTCTTGCTTAAGGGGACTCCTGGGAATTACACAACCCAAAGATCGTCACTGTGTATTCGTAATGGCCACTTCAGGTGTTGAATGCTGTCTTCCATTTGACTACATTGTATGCTCCTCTAAGATCTATTTTAGTGAAAATAGTGAAAAACAAGTTTAATTATCATTACCCTGTCATCAATACAAGGATGAAGGTCACCTTCTTTTTTGGAAACAAACAAGTCAGCTCCTGCAGGAGAGGGTTAGCATCTGATAAATTGTATCTGTAGGGATTCCTGTATATATTCTTCGATGATTTTAAAAATTCTTTAGATAAAAGGCACACTATTCCCCTAGGTGACATAGTACCTGGCAGGAGTCTGATGGCACAATCGGAAGGTCTACGAGGAGGAAGATGTTCTACCTCTACCTTATTTTACTACTTATGGTCTGCATATTAAAGAGAAACAACAGTAGACAGAGGAGAGGTTTGAAAAAAGAGGTTTGATACATGTATCAAGAAGGACTCCAAGAAACCACCTGTCTTTCCCTCCAGTCAAGAGCTGGATTATGTTTAGATAACCAAAGAAAACCAAGAACCAGAGAACAAAACAGAGAGGAAATATCCTGGAATGTGGTCTCTTCTGCTAGTGTAACTGCCTGACTTTTGTGGGTTACTAACAGAACTGTAAATGGTCTACCATCTAAGGGCTCAATGGCTGTTTCTTTCTCTTCTATGGGAAGAGAAACAGATGTAGCATAGACTGGTCAATAAAGTTGTTAGCAGATCCAGAATAACTGAGAGACACTATATTATGACTACAGGATAGAGTCACAGACAGGAATAACCTATATTCAGCTGGTTTAGTGGACATTAAAGGCCAGCCCCCTGAACAAACTTAGGTACAGGAGTTTTCTGGATAGGTAGGACAGTCATTACACAAATATTTTCTGCAATATAAGCATAGATTCTACCTGCTTCTACGTGTCTTTTATGCCTCACATAGGTTAGTAGTGCCTAAATGCATGGGTTCAGGAGCAAAAGGCATAAGTTGAATAAGGAATAAGTTGTGCAAGGGCCCTTTTCTGTCTGTCTAAAGTAGAGTTTCTTTTGTCTGACTCTGATGTCTACATTAGACATACTGAAGAAGTTCATGGAGTTCCCTGGTGGCTACTTCATCTTGCAAAGATTTAATTATACCTTGAAAGAAGACTGCAGTCTAGGCACTATTGTTCCAGGTTACTTAGGAAGCTATGGTTGAATATATTGAATTCAGTAACATCAACAAACCTAGAACCTTGGTTAATTCATATAAAGCCTTGGCAGCAAGTCTCTTCCTACCAGGTTAATTAAACATATTTTTGAAAGCCTCAAAGGGTGTTTTATCAAAGACAATAGCATCAGAACTTTGCCATAAGGGATTCATCCATGCCAATGCCCCTGCAATGCTATTTTAGACCTATCAATCAAAAAGGAATTTGTGGACATCTTAAAGTGATCTTTTACCTGATTTAGATGCACACATGCATTAAACATCGGATGAGTGCAGGGACATGGCTTCCTATAGAGTAGGTTCGGCTTCAGCTGAGGGAAAAAGGAGCAGTGTAGTGAAGGCTGAGTGGAGTTATGACATAAATATACCTACCTTCCACTGCACCCTGAGACCACCAGACCTTAAGCAGAGATGTAACTATTGGAGTTCTTTGCAATATAACTTAAGGATAACATTTTAAATATTTTAATTTGAACAGGGCCTGCTTCACATATAGTATTTTGTAATATAATTTATGTATTTTTCTTGTTTTTAAATAATATAATATCATAAGAAAATTGTTATACATAGTTTGCAGCGCCGATTAAACTTTTTTAAATGATAAAAATGATATAAAGTGTTGATAGCTGCTGCTATTATTACCTCTGTCCAGCACATATTTAAGATATTTACTTTTAGTCCAGTTTGGCTCCTAATACTAGCTTATGGTGGGTGGTGGCATCCTGTTGTACTCTTGAAATTATGCCATAAAGTAGAATATAATCATGATATTGACTTTCAGTATTAACACGTACTAAACATTGTATTTTATTCAGTGTTTTACTGGAGATTAACAGGGTCTTCCAACAAAAGCAATTTTCCTATGAAATATATTATTACCATAGAGGTACATTAGCACATCCAAAGGAGTTTTTTGATAAATAGTCTATTTTCTTTTGAGAAGAAAGGTCATTCATTTTAATTCTCATGCTATTATTATTTTTTTACATGAATGAATAGCAAAGCAGTTTCTAATTATGCATCTCTTCCCCTACGGAAGTTTTTGACAGTAAAATATAGGCGTTTTGGGCTTCGCTCAATGGGGTATTAGGAAGTTTGGGTGTGTGAGGATGTCCTGTGGGCCCTACCTGTCATTTAATTAGCTAACCAAGCATGGTTGATGTAACAAGTGAACTAACAATATGTTTCTTACATCAAACAAAACTAATTGATCTTCTGTGTAGGTTCAAATTCATTTACTTGAAGGACAAACAAAGTAAGCAATAAGAGCAGGATAGAGTGGCAAGGAAAGGCCACATATTATAATATGGCATTTAATATTTATGAATAAATAGTCAAGAAAAATAAATAAGTTAACAGCCAATCGTTAAAAAAACAAAGTGTACTGTGCAGTGTTGAGCGCTTACAGATAATAGAAAGTAAAGTTAAAGTTAGCATCTACAACACACATGTAAGTCCCTCTTACTTAACACAAAATCATACAAAGAATAGAGTGCACTAAGTGGAAGACATAAACCACTTCAGATAAACCCAGTGGAATGCTAAAAACAATCTAACACTTACCCTCTATGGGGAATGAATGAATATGGAAAATAAATGGCTCACAGCCTTGGATGGATAGGCTCAAGTCACACTTGCAGAGGTATATATAGGTAATACCAAACCTCTTCTTTAATATACAGATCCAAGTGCTCAGAAAAAAAACCAAAAAATACCCTCAGTATATAAGTATTAAAAGGTGGTGTAAATTGAATGCTCAACTTCTGGAGAGCCAAATATGCTGGCCTCTCAGTGTGAAAAGCACTGTTGCTTTAAGAGGGCACAACTCTTCTTTGATAGCAGGAATACACAGGAACTTGTTGGACTTGTTAAAAGGCTATGATACTTTATTGACACAAAAAAGTTTAAAAACTAAATAAAAGAAAGCCAGCCAATCATATAGAACAGTATTTCTCAAGCTCTTCGGTATAAGTATCCCTGCATGTCTGAAAAAAAATCCTTTATCTAGAAATAGTATAAGTATTTTCACCAGCCCAGGGAAAAATCGAATTAACCCCCCTCACATATCCCACATCTTCCTTCAGTCTCTAACCATATTTTCACCTTTGCACTTTCTCCCTCTGCCAATCTATCTGCATTCTTTCCTCAAGTTTCTCTTTTTCAGTATGTTTCTATCCGACTAAAGCTGCATGTGCCTCTGTTCTCCAACTAGCATTTCTAAGTGTCTTTCCACATTTCTTAGTTTGCCCAAGGTTCCACTTAGGGATTATTGAAGTATGTGTGCTTATTTGTGGAAGATGTGTGTATGTGTGTGTGTGTTTGTGTGGAGGTGGTGTACATTTGTTTGAGAGGATCCATGTTTGTGCAGGCTGTATGTGTTTGAGGGTCTGTATATGTTTGTGAGGGTGTGTTTATGCGTGTATATGTGCTTTGTGTTTGTGAGGTTTGTTTTCAGCCCGGCCTCCACTAAGTCCTGTACTTAAAACAAAAAAAAGCAATTCTGTTGCCTCCTGTTTACCCTTCAATGCATGGCCTAACATCCCAAGTAGTCCAGTGCAAAAGCTTGCCATGTACCCCTTACCAGAGATGAATGACCATGGAGGTCTAGATTCAGATCCCTTGCTATAGTGAGGTAGTGATGGGCAAGACAGGGAGATCCGATGATCCCCTTTCCAGCCATGGGAATGCAAGGAGCGGACTCCACGTACCCCTTACCTGTGTGTGTGCAGACTCCCTGGGGTACATGTCCTATGGGTTGAGAACCAGCACTGTTGATGCTCCAAACAAAAGTTAAATTGACTTTCAAAATGGACTTCCCAAGGTCCTTTTAAAAAAACTTTTTCATGTGTTTTCCTCAAAATAATTAGGCTGGAGTTTTATGCTTTTGCACTCTAACATTCTACTTTCCTAATCTCAATAGCTCAATAGCTTAAATTTTAAATACATGCATACACTGACTTACACATATTATCTCTCTTTATAAATATATCTAATGTTCTGGTCGATTGTTTATTCTTATAACCACTTCCTGATCTAAGTGAGTGGCCAATGGAATGAGGTTAATTTCATGAAATTAAAAATTCAATATGTGTGTTAATTAAGATAATTTATTTTATACAGTACACTAATTCCAGTGTCTGCAGTATTTGTTTATATAACAGAGAATCACCAAAACCAGTCAAGAGCCAATAACAGATCCCCTTTCTAACCAAACTCCATTCGAAGAAGATAGAGGAATTTAGTAAAAAGGCTGGGGGTTATTCCGTGCCCCTCACCCAACACATAAAGGTTCAATGAACCAAGCTTTTCTTCTTATGTGGGAGTAAAATAATTAGGTTTTGAAAATCAATAAAATGACATTGCAAAATCAATTTGACAGTGTTTGGGTTAACATTAGATATTTGCTCTACATCTGTGAAATGAGCTAGACAAAACCAAACTGTACAGCATTTAATATGCAGGAAAAGTTGTATGGTTTTAATCAATTCAGTCTCCAGTGTTTAAAAAATATTCAGACAGTAATCGCCTTGGAATTCCTTTAATAGTAAGGAAGATTTAATTAATTCCTTGAATGACTACTCTGTGGGATTATCAACTTTACTGTGTGAAATTTACATGAAAAAGCTTTCAGATGAATTTATTTCTGTCCACACTTTGTTATGTTAGAAAAACATTTATTTATTTTATGTCACTCCATCTCATTAGTGTGTTTCGGCTGTTCCTAATTCCCACTTCTCTGTCAGCTAAGTCCTACCTATCATCTTGTGCCATGCAAAAGACGCAACTTGTAAAAAAAAATAACACCATATCTATGAATGAAGAAGATATCTTTATCAGTGAGCTGATAATTTTGCCAGAAGCTGAAAAAAAAAAAAAAAAAAAAAAGGAAATTTGCATCAAAAGACAGGAGTTGGAAAAAGAAAAGTGACATTTTCCCTAAAGCATTGTTGGACACTCTAATGTCTGAAACACACATTGCTGCAAAGTATTCTTACGGAGCATATGAGAAAACAGCATAGGGCAACCAGTCCAGAATTTGTGACAGCTGCACCAGATCTCATGATAAATGTATTCACAGCAATTTGAATAAAAGAACACGGCATCATAGCAACTGTATGCCCTGGTCTCACTGCGCATATTAATCGAATTGTATGTCAGATTGCAAGTGTTGGTGTCGTTACCGGGTATTAACATGCTGTAACTTTGTAGCCTCCATTTTGTTCCACAGAATAATTATTAATTTACTAGAATCTATCATGTGTGCAACACACTTTCCTTCAATTTCTTACTCTTAGTAAAATTAGTACAGGGTAGTGGAATGGATTTAACTTTGAACAGACTTCACATGCCAAAGGACCCAGTGTTTTTGCCCCTCCTGGATTTTTGTTTAGGTGGTTTAATGCAAGAAGGCAGTGGCATCCAAAACCTGTAAAGGGGCACTTTAGTCACTGTAGCTGCTTCATCTATTTGAAGTGGCTAAGACTCTGGAGTCCCCTGGCGCCATTCTTCCATTCTTTATTTACTCACTTTTAACTTGAATGTTATATGAAAATTTCCAACAGCTAATCAACCCTGTGCTACTTTGGCTAATAAGAAAGCCTTAGTCTGTGCAGCAATGGGTAGATGTGGGAGCTTTCAGCCTATCACAGTGCCCATTCAGGTATAAATTGGTACAGTTAGCAGGAAGTGTTATCTCTAACTTAGCCAGATCTCCAGTGGGGGTGGGATTATTTGAAGCCAGGGAATCATTTATTCAGTGTTAATCTGCATGAAAATGGTTTAACACTGATTGGAGGGATATTGCCAGGGGACTCCAGGGGCTCCATGGGATGGAAATAGTGACTACAGTGTCCTTTTAAAATATGAATGCAGCTAATATCCATGACTAAGGGATTTGAAATATAAAATAATGATACTAGGTAGCCATATCCAACTTTTTGTCCTATAAGGACATATATTTAGTTAAACATGATGCATATATGCATATATCCCCGACAACTGAATGTGATTAACCAAACATTTTTATGGGGATATTATCCCAGGAACATCTTTTTTACTAATTCATAGAATCCCATATATGGCCACCAGTGTAGGCTCTCTAAAGGAGAACATAATTAATTTAGTTCTATTTAATTGTAGGTCTAGGGTAGTGACATAATCTGAATGTGGTACATAAGAATCTACACTAGTTTGCCTCTAGAGGAGTGTAATTGTAAAGAAGGGATTGTATTGCTATTATCTAGGGGAAATAGTTTCATATGAGGTCTTCAGATAACATCTCTGCTATAAAGCATTACTAAATTGAAGAAATAGATATTCTTGGCATTCAAACTTCTTACTTTTACACTCTCATAAAAACTTCTCCCTTCACTCTAGAGCAGGGGTGTCCAATTAATTTTTCCAGTGGAACCCTTTTACATAGTGTATCAACAACGTGGAACCCCACCCCGCCCACCCTCCCCCGTAAATCAAAAAAATTGCGCCGTTGCATAAAACTTTTTTTGTATGTGCCGGTGTGTGTCTGTGTGTCAAGGTGTGTGTATCTGTGTGTCAATGTGTATCTCTGTGTGTGTGTGTGTGTGTTGCTGGCACACTGATACACACACACTGGCACATAGTGGCACACAGATACACACACTGACACACAGATACACAAACCTTGACACACAAATACACACATTGACACACAGTTTCTATCTATCTGTCTGTGTGTGTGTGTGTGTATGTATGTATGTATCTGTGTGTCAAGGTGTGTATCTGTATGTGAAAGTGTGTGTATCTGTTTTTGTATGTGCCGGTGTGTGTTTGTGTATCACATACCAGCACATACACACACAGATACACACATTGGCACATAGTGGCACACAGATACACACACCTTGAAACACAGATACACACACCTTGACACACAGTGGGTATCTGTGTGTGTGTATGTATCTGTGTGTCAAAATGTGTGTATCTGTGGTTGTTTGTGCCAGTATGTATCAAGGTGTGTGTATCTGTGTTTGTATGTGCCAGTGTGTGTATATCTGTGTGTCAGTGTTTATCTGTGTGTGTGTATGTGTGTGTGTGAGTGTGTATGTATCTGACATACAGATACACACACACTGGCTCATAGTGGCACACAGATAAACACATTGACACACAGATACACACGCCTTGACACACTTTGACACAGTGTGTATCTATGTGTGCGTGTGTATGTATCTGTGTGTCAAAGTGTGTGTATCTGTGTTTGTATGTGCCGGTATGTATCAAGGTTTGAGTATCTGTGTTTGTATGTGCCAGTGTGTATATCTGTGTGTCAGTGTGTATCTGTGTGTGTGTGTGTGAGTGTGTATGTATCTGACATAAAGATACACACACACTGGCACATAGTGGCACACAGATGCACACATTGACACACAGATACACAAACCTTGACACACACTGTGTGTCTGTGTGTGCGTGCATGTATCTGTGTGTCAAGGTGTGTGTATCTATGTGTCAAAGTGTGTGTATCTGTGTTTGTATGTGCTGGTGAGTGTATCTGTGTGTCAGTGTGTATCTGTGTGTACGTATGCATCTGACACACAGATACACACACACACTGACACATAGTGGCACACAGATACACACACTGACACACAGATACACATACTGACAGATACACACACCTTGACACAAAGATAAACACACACTGGCACATACACACACTGACAGATACATTAACACACACACAGACACTGACACATATATACACACACAGTGACACACACAGATACACAAACTGGCACATACGCATACAGATTCACACACATTGGGAAATACACACACAGGCACATACATACATACACACACACACACATATGTTTAAATTTGCTGTTCACTTACCTTTTTTCTGCAGGAGGATCTTCAGTGCTGCTGACTGAGGTAGGTGTGCTGCTCAGTCCCTGCTGCTCCCTCTCCCCCTCCAGGCCGCGTGCTCTATATGGGTGAAAGTGCTGTCACTTCTTCCCATCGATCCAATACTACAGGGGTCCGGTCACGGTTTTAGGTGACCGCGTTGCCTGACCGGACCCATGTTTAGCGATACCCATCCGGTGGCCCTAAATGCTTGGGCCACCCGACGGGCAGATTGCCGCGGAACACTAATTGGGAAACACTGCTCTAGAGTAAAGTGATCTAGCATTTCTTTCTTACTAATTAGAAGAGTTGAAAAGTAAAAAAAAAAAAAGAAAAAAGGGTGATTATGTGTTTGGTCCCTTGCTTCAAATCCATTTCTTCTAGCACCCCCTACTTCTTGCTGTAGGTATAAATGTCAGTCAATACTGTGTTTGCTCAAATGAACTATTAAAGCAATGCTGCCCAAGATAATTTTTTGATTTGGTCAGTTTCCCTCCCCTGCAATAGAGATAAAGAGATGTGGTCCTGGTTTGCTCTGTCTCAGACTGGGCAGACTAGATGGGCTGAATGGTTCTTATCTGTCGTCACATTCTATGTTTCTGTGTTTCTATGTCTCAATCACCCGCTGTCCAATGTCCAGTGACCTGTAACCTGATTGCAACCTTTACATTGACATTTAATTTCTTTTTCTTTTGGTCTTTCCTGTTCTTATGCTCCTTGTACCTTAATAGATTTGTTCTCCACTATTCCTCTTACCTATATTCCTATTTATTATCTTTTATTCCTTCCCTGATATTGATCACAATATCAAAGTGTCACCATTTTGTTGACTGTTTGTTATGTCTGCAGTTTGCCCTTTTGTGTGATTCTTTTCACTGATGGATTTTGGTAAATTACTAGACTTGGAGATTAGTGTTGTGTTGCACTACAATTCAGACGCATATGGGTTGATCAGGTGATCAGTCGAATTTCCGAACTCTGAACTGAATTAGGACACTAACAACTCATGCATGCAATTATGTATATGTTTAGCAGTACACTGGTTAGCCCATTCTCATGCCCTTTATTTTGTCTGATTCGTTTTCCAAATCAGGTTTTAGTTACCAAAATTCTTCCAAGCTGAGCAGGCATACGACTGAACTACGGTCATCCGGAAAATGTTTCGATGTTTGGAAAAAAATCTTGCCAAGCACAAGTCTATTAATTGTCTCGGTAACCAAAACAGAGTCTTGTCTAAGCTGTACCCATTGCCAAAGATTGCCAAAGATTATCCTCTACATAAAAAAATTGTAGTCCCTATTTTTTCTTCTATGTAAATAAATTGAGCTGAATTTCACAAAAAAAAATGAAGGGAAATAAAGGGGCAAAAACAAATAATCTAAAGAAAAAAACAACCATTCAAAGTTACAGTGCCAATGTGAATTAAAACGGTAACTGAAAAATAGTTTTACATATTAAGGGGTGTCATTGACTAGTTAGTATGCAAGCTATTCCCTTAACTGTGTGTAAAATATCCGCAAGAGCTGAACTGCAAAAGTTTCCAGAAAAAAAACCTTGGCCAGCAAGCATATATTGATTTCATTAATATTAAATTGATGGGAGATATTTGCATGTTTAATTCTAGTTTTGTTTAAAAGACAGTAAGTAATACAACATATATTTATGAAATTTTAACAAGTCAAGAAACATGTGTTCGTTATACCTTTCGATACACATAGCTAAGCCTACATTTTTGGATTCCTTTAACTAGCTGTTTGGCGTAGGGTTATGTTTGATTTATTCCCCGAACATTACCTTGCAGCACTGATTGTGCTCATTGCACAACGTTATGTAAGTATTTTAATGCATTGAGTATTACAAGCTGTGCACTCATCACTGTTGTGTACTATCCTCAACACATACAACTGTAATGGAGACTATTTTCTCAAAATAGACAGTGTGGACAGTGCAGACACTTTTACATCAATATAGTTAGTGAGCTTAAAATGGCAAAGTCTAAACAACACTGCAATAAGCCATGCTTGGCTCTTCGTTATAAGCTAAGAAACAGTTCACTTTGTGTCCACAACAGTGTTTATCAGGTCAGACATGTAGTATGATACTTTACTCTATCAGCATTAACCCTCAGACCTCATGGTTGACTTGCTGACAGAAGAGATATCCCTTCACAAGCACACCAGCATAAAGATAACAGGATTAGATGACTATCCCTTAGCGAATTCACATCCCTGGTCAGTTAAATTAAAAATACGTGGGTCATCTGTCCAGCTTTTAAAATTCAGGAATTTCAGGCTCGCTTCGGGACACGGGTCAAGTGCTGCAAGATTCTTTGTAATAAAGAAATTTGTAAACCGATACTTTAGAAAAAAAATGTATTTAATTGCAATTCTTGTATCTGAGTTTAATTGGGAATAATAAACATTGAGTACACAGAAATGTTTTAAGGAGAAAATATATTTTGTATCTTTAATAGTAATGTACTATCATATGACATATGCTTCAATTTGAGAGCATCAGTAAGTACCTCAAATGTAATTGTGGGATTTTATTTTATCTCTTATCCCTGAACAAATAGCAATGTTATTTCTCTATTTTGAAAATTATATTGGCATTGATGATACTCTTTATGCTGGTGAACAGAAGAGATGTCTACATTATTTTGGATCCTGTCTGTAGATGATTACGACTATTACCTTCAAGTTCCATACTCAAAATGTGAGCAAAACCTTTACCCTTTACTAGATATTTTTTTCTCAGTTATTCCACCAATCATATATAGAGTTTTTAATGTGGAATCCAAAGTCATGAGCATAGTTCATAGTTTTAAGTGACATTAAAAGGTTTAAAACAATGTTTTACCTACTGCGGTTAAAAAAAAAAGTTACTATTTGCAAAATGTGGTAACAAATTATTATTAGTTACTAATAGATTGTAATGCTAGAAAAAACTGGAAGAATTGAGAAGAAATATTAAGCACTATGCTAAAAGTAAATAATACATTGCATTCATTTGTTGTTCTCCTTAAATATGCAGCTTACAAATATGGAACTCCAGAATTATTTAGAAAAATATAAACACAAATATGGAGGGTTATATTACAAATACGTAGCTATGACCATACACAATGCATAGCCTTTGTTAACAGGAATGAGTGCAGCCTCAATGAGCTGTGCTTCAGATAGTGCTAATCAGCCCTCACTTCCTCAAATGCAAGCTGAATGGGAGCTGTTCTAAACTACCCGAACAACAGTTCTGTGCAGTTACCTCATACCACTAAACACTAGAATGAGTCTTCCCCTCTGTTGGCCTCATAAAAATATAAAAAGAGGGAAAATATTGGCAAAGGGTAGGAACTGAAAAAATGAGCCATGGAAAGGAAAGGCTTATGTCATCGGAGAAAGACTATTCTACTGACATGAAAAAGGAAAGGAGAAAGTAACTGGCATGTAGAAATGAGTGGACTAGTGAAATGTATACTAGTCAAATGTTTAGGGTATGAGCAGATGGCATTGACAGGAAGTAATACAGAAAGAGACACATACATTGACATGAGGAGGGAGATGGTCAGTGAGAAAGGATGAGTGGGAAAACCATGACATTGGGAGAGATAGGGCCAGTGATCTGGCATGGGAGAGGTCCAGTAAATTTTGGATTTAAGGACAATATAGTATGAAATGAGTGGGTTAGTGAAATAACAAAGGGTGGATGGTACATGGCGAGAGAGAGGTATTCTTACAGAGCGTACACCACTGAAATAAACAATATGAGCTGGGAGTCTCAATTTGTTGCAATAAAGTCATACCTGTAGAGCCATTGACCCAGTGGGCTAAACCATACAAACAAACAAGTAACAATTTAATAAGTTGACTGCTGAGGAGCTGCAAAGTGTGAACATGTGTTTAGGATGCATAGCTATGTTTGTTTCTGGGAATATGTAATGGTGTTTGTGCGTGTGTGTTTTTGTGTGTGTGTGTAGGAATGATTGTGAATCTGTGAATGTGTGTGGGTACTTTTGTACATGTGTCTGGGAGAGTACCATGGTGGGCCCTGGCAGTGCCTTTGAATCATTTCTGAAGGCAATCCTGTCTGTTGTTGTTGTAGTTTGGAAGAGGTTTAAGACAAAATGTGCATTTTGGGATTGAATGCACTAGTTTGTAATAACCAAATTCTTTATACAAGGTAGGTCCAACCAAATGTCATCTCTATGATTAGGCAAGCTAAATGAAATATTTTAGAATATAGTGACTCTATACATAAATAACTATTTAGTAATGTCATCAATTTGTGTAAATGAAGGATTAATTAAATTGTCCAGACATAAAAAGACGCATATTTTATAACAGAAATGCATTGATGATTAAGCTACAACTATTTTATTATTATTGTATTCATATTTATAACATGAAAAATTGTGTTTCCAGGCAAATATCAATTCTCCTTTTTACAATATTTCATCTGATTAGCAAAACAAAGGACATAATGCAATACATCGTATTTCTGATTAATGTTGACCCAACGCAGGTTGCATTTAAAAATGAATTAGTTATCACAAGTAATTATATAATAAAATCTGTGAGACATAAGTTTTTTTTTTTCTATTGAAAAAATCCTCGTTGATAGAGGTCATAGACCACACTGTGCTGTAAGAAATTATTCAATCATTCACAAAACTACAAATTGCTGATTTTACTTTGAAATTCCCATTCAGTGAGCAACACAATCCGAAAAACTTCGGGAGAATGGTCTACTCTAAAAGGAAGTTACTGCTTCTGTCCTTTTTTTTTTTTTGTACCATTTTTAAGCCATGTAAAAGTTTCATATATCTAACCTGAATATGATCTCTATTTCAATAAGCAACAATAGCGCATACTTATTGGCTATAAAAGCCAGACTTGCTTTTATGATGAAGAGATAAACCTTTTAAATGGTTATGACAGCTCAGCCAGGATGTGGACAAGTTAGGGCACTTTATAGATCATACAAGAGACTGTAAATCTTCCAATGCTTATGGATTCCATTTAAAACTTTATTAAAGCCTATATCATAAATATCTGAATTGAACAGAAACTTAAAGGTGGTAAAGATGGGGAATCCATCACTCCGTGAACTCGTTTGAACTCTTGTATAGAACTTTTAGGATAGAAGAAAAACTAAAAGTATTTTACTGAAGTGGTTGTTAGTTTGTGATATAGGTTGATAGGGTAATACTGTCAGTAGCAGCTCCAGTGCTTTATCAACCCTTTTCACCTTGGTTTTCCTGTTGAAAGAAACAGGTTATTTAATCCTTATTTAAAGACTTCTTCTTGAAAAAAAATATATATATCAGCTCACTACTCGGGTATTAAAACACTCTTTAAAGGATAATACATATAGGTCTTCAAATTGCAATTCCAGATATCTCACCTTGAGTGAACATTTTCCCTGTAATTTTATAATAGATAGGACAACTTGGCATGCCTAACTGATTTTAAACTACAAATTTATTTAAGACTTTTAGTTATATTCTTAAAATAACTCTATATATCTCACCGTTATATGAAAATATATGAACTTCATTGAGAATCATTCCAGCATAATTTTATATCGCTCTATAAGTCTGGAGATTCAACTAAATGCTTTTAACTGATTTCATTACACCCATAAGAAAAGGTACTAAAGACTTCTTTGGTATAGTTGCCAACGATGTGTAATGTTAATCAGTAAGGATGTCAGAAGCCAATACTATATCACCTTGGAGAAAGATGTCTCAATGTCTGACCTTAACATCGGCATTCTTTCAATATTGGCATATTTTATGCATGCAAGTGATAACGTTTTACCGTCTTATGACACTGCAGGGAAGTTTCCCTTCTGCCCATTGAAGATTATTACCTATTCTGAGGTGGTTATGATTATAGATACTTACTAAAGACAAGAATAATTGACCATAAAAAACCTTTTATATTCTCACAATTATTTTTGCATTGACTTAAAGTGTCAGGAAAATAGGATTTTATTAGTCAGTGTCTAATTGTGCCTCCATTTAATTTTATCTAGACCCTCTCTCAGTATGTTTTTAGACTGAAAGGTTGGCATTGGTACAAAAGAACAATTTGTTATAGAATCTTTACAGAATGGGAGTTTCATAGTCTTAGTGTGTGATTGAATATGAAATAAAATAAAATGTGTGGATCAGCAAAGGTCCCTGCTCCGAGGTAACAAGAATAAACTAAAGGTACGACAAGTTCGGAGTTATTGAGGTTTAAATCAAGCTCGAACAATTACGCTGTATCCACAATCATTGTGCTTTGAGAATTTTTACAACATTTTTACAAAAACAATGAAGACTCGACATTTAAAATGCTGATAATTAGTTGTAAACAGTGCCTAGAGTAGAAATGACTGAATGTGCAAAGAGTAAAGTCTTTGTGCAATGGTTTTGGCACCATTGTAAGAGTCAGTGAGTGCAATTCTAAAAAGACAAATAGTTAAATACAGACAGACAGACAAAAAGATAGAGAAGGATGGACTGATGGACAGACAGAGAGGCGGACAGAAGGATGGACTGGCAGGTAGGTGAACAGACATACAGATATACAGGTTGATCTCCTGCAACTGTCAGCCCCCCAAAACACATAAAATAGAAGCCTTCAATGAACAAGTCATCTAGCAACCTACTTTTCTAATCCCTTTAATCCTCACCCTTTTGTGTCACTATCCCCACTACCTCTAGCATGTAAGCTCATTTGAGCAGGGCCCTTAACCCAACTGTTCCTGTACCTCCAACTCATCTAGTTTCAAATACTTGTCTGCTAGTCCACCTATTGTACAGTGCTGCAGAATTTGTTGGCTCACAAGTATCTCAGGTATCACAGGTGCATGTAAATATATTCAACACACTATGGATGAGTAATAGAGGGGAGCAATAGCATACAATTCTTTTTAAAATAGGTGCATGTGTTTGAGCACTGGCCCTGATTTCCATTTGGAATATGTACAACTGTTGACCAATGAAAAAGTGTATGGTTTTCCTACACATTTTAACACATTTGCTCTATCGTAAATTTACTAATGGGCCCAGATACACTAAACTAGTTAGTTCTTAATTACAAGTAAGAAACATAATTGTTGTTCTGTGGTTTAGAAATACACTTCAGATATATCCTCTATATTCTGTTTGGCAATATTAGATATACACATGGCTATCGTCCCTCAGTATCTATAGTAGACATGTGCAATTTGTTTAGTTCTGAATGTAAATTCGTCCAAATTTCGGCAATTTGGACATTCGGATGCTTACGAATATCAGAATTGCAATAATTCCAAAGTGCCGAATTCGGGAAGTGCTGAACCGAACCAAATTGCCAAATTTTGGAAGTGCTGAAGTGCTTCGGATTTCTGAAAAGTGTCAAAACAGGAGTGGGAGGGAAAATTACAGGAATAATGACAGGAATATAACCCTAACTCTACCCCTAACCCTAACCCCTTACCCTACCCTTGACCCTACCTCTAACACTAACAGTAACCCTAACCCCTAACACCTAACCCTAACCCCTAACACCTAACCCTACCCCTAACCCCTAACCCCAACCCTACCCCTAACCTTAAATGCGTAAGTGGTTGTGTTGGTTATGGGTTAGGGGATGAAGAGGGTTCGGGTAAGGGGTAGTGGTAGGGGTAGGGTTAGAGGTAGAGGTAGGGTTAGGGGTTGGAGTTGGGGTAGGGTTAGGATAAGGGGTAAGGTTTTAGAGGTAGGGGTTAGGGAATTGCCGAATTGCCGAATTGCCAAGGTCCGGAAGTGCTGAAATGCCGAAGTCCTGAATTGCTGAATTCGGAAGTGCCAAAACGAAGTTCCGAAGTGCTGAAACGCAGAATTGCTAAAGTCCATAATTTCGGAAGTGCCGTGCTGAACCAAAGTTCCGAAGTCCCGAATTTCAGAAGTGCCGAACCGAATATTTCGCCCATGCACATCCCTAATTTATAGCATGTATTCTTTCTAAAGCCAATTCTTTTTATGTTGTATCAAGAAAAAAGAGAAGAAAAATAGAGGCATAATTTTTTTAATTTTTTAAAAAAAAACGTGGTGCACTTATGTATTTATTTAAAATTTTTGAGTGTCAGAAAAGGTTATATACATTCCATCCAGCAAAGTGTTACAATAACCAGGTGTACTTAATGCATTTTAAAAATATATGTTCTCCTTATTCTTGTATGTGAGACAGTCATAGTTGTCTCTTGTGCTATTATCTTTAATAATATTTAATACCCCCCAAAATGTTGACTATTCACGTTATGCTGTCCCTTGGCTATAAAAGAGTTACATTAACATGGTGGTATGTAATTTAATTCCATAAGTATGCAATGCTGCACTTATATGAAATCATTAGCTATGAGTATGCAGAGACATAAGTTTTGGGAAATGACCAATATGTGGTACACTGAATATGTCTGAATTACTGATGAAGCTTTTATCTGAATAAAAACGATAAAGTAGACTCTTGTGTATAGCATGGCTGAAATCAGCATGGAGCACAGTTTAAAGTGTATCATTTCATTAGCACTCAATCCACTGCTAAGCTTGGAACGTAGCTTAGATTGTATTGAAAGAATGTGGAAAACCCTGATACAGCAGTTTTACTGCGGACATAGACACTGAGTCCCATAATGTGTTCTGTTAATGTGGAAAGTCCATTAGGAAACTGTCCACTGTAGTCTCTGGCTTCTAAAACCTCATATACTGTATTACTAAAAATGCAAAGTATCCTAACTCTTTTCTTCTAACCACTCATCACAAAATTGACCCATTTTCTTTTTTTTAATTCACAATATAATTTCATATACAAAGGACGGTTTTCTTTATCATAAATGAACAAACACGAAAATTGTGGTTGGTGATACTTATAAGCAACTGCTTACAGGAATACATGTAGCACCAGAACCACTACAGCTTAATGTCTCTGCAGTATCAGGACTATATACATTGCATTTTCTGTGAAAATATAGTGCTTACATTGCTGCCTAGTAACACCCCAGTTGCTATCATTCAGGCAGCCACGAGAGGCACTATCTTTTATTATCCTTCAATATTTGACATCTCTGCACTCTGCAGAAATAGCTGAATCATCTCGATAGAGATAGGTTTGATTAATTCCGTTTCTCCCAAAAATCTCCGCAATGAGCAGAACATTGGCTGAGATCAGACCAACATGATTCTGACTCTCACCATAAAGACTTCTCTAGAGTGGAACCATTACTGGTTACTCCCTTCTCTGCTCAGTTAGACTCTTACCCAATCTTTATTCCAAAAACAAATCACTAAAATCCAACATCTTCAGGAAGGCATAACAATTAAACTGTTAACACATTTCCCTTCATCACCCTCCCATCATCATACTGTGTCATCTAATAAATTAAATCTTCATTGTAGACTTGTCTAGCAACCTACTTTTCCCATGCGTGAAATAGCCTTACCCCTTGTATCATTTTACCCCACTCTCCCTAGAATGTTAGCTCATTTGAGCAGGGCCCTCAGCGCCTTCTGTTCAATTATCCAGCCTGTCTTGTTGCAACTACTTGTTTGTTAGTACACCTGTTGTATAGCACATGAGAATTTATTGATGCATTATAAATAATAATAAGTCAAAGATGCTTATTTTTATATTAAGGAGGGTTGGAGGACTATACAACTACAAAATGATGGTACACTACGTTCCAAAAACTGGTAAATGTTGTATACAGCATAAAATAAAGTATCAAATAGTGTACGGGGATAGCTAAGGGAGGGCTAAGACCAAATTCAGTAAATGCTTATCTAATCAGGCTTTATTGAGTTGGGCCTCAGATACAATAACTGAAATTGCCAAAATAAGAAATAGCTAGATAAGGGGGAATGCATCTCAGAGAACAGTGGTAATGGTGGAAACTGGTTCTAATATTTCAGGAAGAAATCATGTGGTCATAGGTAACAAGGTACTAGTGATGTATGTTTCTTCACTTGTACACCCTTGTTATAAGGTAAATAGAAAACTACTATGACCCAAAGGAGAGTATAAATAGGAACAACTAGCCAATAACACGGCTGATCTAAGAAGAACAACAGTCTACTACCAGCACAGGACAAAAAATACCTGCAATAAAAAACAATACCTCAGTTGCTGTGATAAGTCAGAAACTTACCAATACAAAAAACCTGGGAGGAGTTAGAAGGGGAGGGCTTGCAAAGACTTCAGGTAGGACACCTGCAGCTTTTACAAATACAAACGTTTTTCAGATATACCCCCAATTAAACAAATGCATAATTAAAAACATTAATGTTTTTGTTGAGGGTATATCTACCAAACAGGGATTGTATTTTGTTTGTAATTAGGCAATAAAGTGTGCCTTTAAGGTTAAGGTATGGCTGTTTGGATCAATCTTAGTTCAGTCCATCTCTCCTCAGCAATTATCCCATTCTAAGATTCATGACATGCCCAGTTCAGTCACTATATGAGTTCACACAGATGTGTCCTAGTACCAATACAGACCATGCAGCAGGCTGTAGTGGTTATGGTGCTTGGAGTGTTCCTTTTATAAAACTGTTTTATTCTTTACTATCATTTAGGATTATATATTGTTTATATGTGTTACTTAGACACTAGATCACTCATTAGTCTATTTATTGTAGTTGCTTGGTTCCAGGTAGGGTAAAATAAGTCAGCATTGAATCTTTAAAGGGTAAAATTATTTAACAATTTTTAGGTACACCTTTGTTGCATTCAAAGTGTTCATTTGAGGTAAAAAATGAAGCAACATAATATTAGGTCGCAGTACAAGAATTTACTGAGGGCCTTTTCATTTTAATTGAAAGCACTTAAATATATTGAAAGGTTATCCTATTCAGCAAGCAAAAGGTGCGTGAGTGATACCAATTCTATCTATGATACCAATTCTGGTGTGACTACTGTGCAAAATGCTAAACAAAAATGTATACTTTGGTCTTGCAGTGTTTTAAAAGCTGACTTCAAAATCAATTTTTCATGTATGTCCTGCCTTCAAGGGTAAAGTCTGAGCACTGAATTCTGAGTACATGTTAAAAGGAAGGATGTATAAATGGCCACTTCTGTTTTAATGTTCTGCCATTCTGAGACAGAAAGGGAGCTAAGGGTGAAAGCAATCTGTCCAGGTCAGGCTGCTGTGTGAGATTACATGCTGTCACTGCATGGTGTCTATAGCACACAATATATTTGTCCCAAAGGGTTGTCCAGTCTCCATCTCTCCTAGATATACATACAATGTGTCATGCATGCATATAAATTGTTGATTTGACCAAGACACTTTCCTCCTCCTTAAACCTTTCCAAAGGCCTTTTCTGTTTAACACACCCAGATGCAGCTTGACAGATGAGGGGCTAATTGCTCCGTGAATTACCTCTATCGATCCCTGTTTCATGTTGAGCCAAACAAACAAAAGATATTAATGCTTCGGAAAAATGAATGATGACCTTTCTCAGCAAACACAGCTCGCGGCACCTGATTATTGGTGATTCCAAAGAGCAGCGGTCAATCGCAATAGCCGTAACGCTATGATCACTTTAATAAGCTTGCCTGACCTTCTCTGCCATGTTAAGTGGTTTAAATTTATTTGCCCAACAATAGTACAGCTTTCACTTAAAGACGCAGAACATTCAATTCTACCTAGAGATGTTGTGTCCTTTGATTTGACTGAAGAAGCCTGCAAATTATCAGTCATCAGGAGATGCTATCTATAAGATATTACCCAATGGAGCCCTTTCCTCCTTCAATTCTATGGATTAAGCCACTGGCTCCTAATCTGTATTGATGCAGCAGTTGCTTTTATACGATTCCTTCTTCTATTGCTTAGAATGTTCCATTAGAATTGTTTCTGCCTTTGTCAACATACCATTATGCCTTCTTAGCTAAAATAATAACAATATAAGTCTAGCTTTGTGTTTGCTGTATTTGTATTAATAATATGGAGGCGGTTTATTTATGTAACTTTAGAATGTAGCAGGAGTAGTGGACACATGGAATAGCCACCAAACTGAAATGGTGTTGGATAACAATACAATGGTGTGAATGCAAGCATGCAATTTTCCATTTTCATTGAATTACTTTAAATTAAAGTTAACAGATGCCAGTACTCAGTACTGGAAAGAACCCCCCTCTTAAAAAATGTTCTGTTGGAAAAGTTAGCTCAAACAAAAATATAGCTAAATTAACATTTTTTCCATTGAATATTAGGTTGTACGCTAACTAAGTCATCTACTATGATAAAAAAAAAGCATCATAATAAAAATATTTAATTCAATATTTAATTAACCTCTTGTACTAGGTCATAGTTTTAATAGAGGATCATTTGTGTATACACTGCACAGATAAAATCTGATTTACTGTCTTACAAGTCACTATAGCTTCAAACTCAAGGACTTATTTACTAAATGGTGATTTGTGATGGCTTTCAAATTGAGGTGCAAAATGTTGTCTAACTATCAATTTAAATAAAAAAGAAAAAATTTGAGACTGCGTTATTTTTTTCTATTTTGGTCTATATTTTTTAACTGTGTTATCAACTCACTGTTTATTTAATGAACTTCCCAGTTGACGAGTACATGGAAATTCATCTTGCTTTCTAACCCTCTAGCACTGCTATTAGATGCCGGTACTTGCATGACCATCTTACTCTATTCTGTTTATCTTTACAAGCAAAGGTTTAATAATGAAGTTATTATCCAGGACCCGAAGGCTGGATTTTAATTTCTCTCCCAGATATAGTAATCATGCACATCTTATTTCTATAGCAGCTATGAGGATGCAGTTGTCTATGTTTCATATAAGGAGACAAAGGCATGTATCCTTCTGAAGCTGAAATTCTCGTCTTCTTCTTGACTCCTCTCACCTTCGTGATTCAACATTGTATCTCAACACTTTACTCCCCTACCTGATTGCTCAATGGGACTGCTGGGTCTTTATTTTTGCCCTAAAAAGGTCATCTGTGTCAGAATTTCTCTCTGCAATTCTTCAGATAATACAGAACATATTTCTCTGTTATCAGTGTGTGACAGCTCAATTATTTGTGTAAACTGGGGATTGCCGATCATCTAGAAAGGTTTTCTGCTATAACATGGTTTTAAAGGACTCCTTGCTGGGTCATGAGATTTCAAAGAGCAGTGCATCTCATGTATTGAGAGATGTCGGACAGCAAAAAGACATATGAGTGGACCTGAAGTATTTCTTTTACATTATGTTACAGAATTCATATAGCTTATTAGATTAACCCTCTGATGGTTTCTTTAGTAATGACAGTACATCATACTGTCCAATGTTTCATAATCCTATAGCAGTAAAATGCAGGTTGAGAAACCTTAGGGCATTAGTAACAACACTTTCATTTCATTCTTTAGAATACTCATTCAAGGTTTATTTAAGGATTTTAAATTAGAATCCTCAAATCAACAAACATG
The DNA here is from genome assembly GCF_036172605.1 of Pelobates fuscus. NCBI lineage: Eukaryota > Metazoa > Chordata > Amphibia > Anura > Pelobatidae > Pelobates > Pelobates fuscus. The sequence goes on along the minus strand of NC_086319.1, from coordinate 306,691,073 downwards.
TGTCAAGAAGTTTAAAGAGGAAATCAAGGTCATACACAAAAGTGTGTAGTTATATGTGTTTGCAGTGGGATTTACAGCAAGTAATACTTGATCTACAAAGGCTTCTGTGTATTGCATGATCCACCTTACACAATAGTGTTGTATTCTTGTAGATGCTTGAGAGTAGAGCAAAAGACAGCAAAAGAAGATGGCGGCACCTGAGGGGACAGTGTCAGGTAAGTATTATTATTATTGGCATTTAAATAGCGCCAACAGATTCCGTAGTGCTTTACAATTTTATAAAAGGGGGAGATTTAACAATAAATAAGACATTTACAAAAAATGTATTGGAACGATAGGTTGAAGAGGACCCTGCTCAAACGAGCTTACAGCCTATAGGAAGTGGGGTATAAAACCCAATAGGACAGGAGATAGCAATCAAAATGGTGGGAGTGAAGCACAGCTGGAGGAGAGAGTAGAGTGCTGCACTTTAGGAGAGAGCAAGAGACAGGTATGTGAGGTAGAGGTTACTCTGGAATGCCATACACTTATCTGAAGAGATAGGTTTTAAAGCACTTCTTTTGAAGACTAGAGGAGAGTCTGATAGTGGTAGGCAGGGTATTCTATAGGAAGGGAGCCACCCGCGAGAAGTCTTTCAAGCGTGAGTTTGCCATACTGGTGTGAGCAGCGGACAGTAGAAGAGTAAGGGCAGAGCGTAGAGACCGAGAAGGGACATACGTATGAATCAGTGAAGAGATGCAGGAGGGGCTAAAATTGTTCAGTGTTGTATAGGTATGGATTAGTACTTTGAATTAACTAATATAGGATACAGGAAGACAATGAAAGGAATTACAGAGGGGTGAGGTGTGAGAGGACCAACTGGAGAGGAAAATTAGTCTGTCGGTAGCATTCATTCCAGACTGAAGGGGGGCAATATGGCTTGGGAAGACCTATTAGGAGAGTGTTACAATAATCTATGCAAGACATTACTAGATCATGGACAAGGTCGTTAGTAGCATCTTGCGTAAGAAAGGGGTAGATGCGGGCTATGTTTTTAAGGTGGAATCTACAGGATTTGGTAACAGACTGGATGTGAGGCTCAAAGGTGAGGCCAGAATCAAGTATAATGCCAAGACAGCACGCTTGCAAGGATGGACTGATGTGGGTACCACTAACTTAAAGGGAAAGCAAAAGAGGAGGATCAGTATTAGGAGGAGGCAAGACAAGGAGCTCAGTTTTAGAGAGATTGAGTTTCAGAAAGCGGGAGGACATCCAGTCAGAGATGGAAGAAAGGCAAGCAGTGACACGTTGCAGGACAGCATAGTTACATAGTTACGTAGCTGAAAAGAGACTTGCATCCATCAAGTTCAGCCTTCCTCACACATGTTTTCGCTGTTAATCCAAAAGAAGGCAAAAAACCCAGTCTGAAGCTCTTCCAATTTTGCAACAAACTAGGAAAAAAAAAGCCTTCTTCACCACAAAATGGCAGTCAGATATCTCCTTGCATTAAAGGACCACTCTAGTGCCAGGAAAACATACTCGTTTTCCTGGCACTAGAGTGCCCTGAGGGTGCCCCCACCCTCAGGGACCCACTCCCGCCGGGCTCTGGGGGGAGGAAGGGGTTAAACTTACCTCTTTCTCCAGCGCCGGGCGGGGAGCTCTACTCCTCCTCCTCTTCTTCCTCGCGACGTCATCGGCTGAATGCGCATGCGCGGCAGGAGCCGCGCTCGCATTCAGCCGGTCGCATAGGAAAGCATTCATAATGCTTTCCTATGGACGCTTGCGTGCTCTCACTGTGATTTTCACAGTGAGAAGCACGCAAGCGCCTCTAGCGGCTGTCAGTGAGACAGCCACTAGAGGCTCTGGAGGCTGGCTTAACCCTCAGAATAAACATAGCAGTTTCTCTGAAACTGCTATGTTTATAAAAAAAAGGGTAAAAGCTAGCTGGACCTGGCACCCAGACCACTTCATTAAGCTGAAGTGGTCTGGGTGCCTAGAGTGGTCCTTTAAGCAGCTATTACCCCACTAATTAGAAATTATATCCCTGTATGTTATGTTTTTGCAAGTATTTATCAAATTGCTGTTTAAACATCTGTATGGACTCTGATAAAACAACCTCTTCAGGCAGAGAATTCCACATCCTTGTAGACCTTACTGTACAAAAACATTTTCTTTGACTTAGATTAAAGCTCCTTTTTTACAGCCTAAATGCATGACCTTGTGTCCTATGTATAGCCCTGTTTATGAATAGATTTCCAGATAATGGTTTGTACTGGTGCCGAATATATTTCTATAATCGTATCATATCCCCTCAGAGGTGCTGTATTTCCAAACTAAAGAGATTCACATTTTTTAACCTTTCTTCGTAACTAAAATGCTACATTCCTTTGATCAATTTTGTAGCTCGTCTCTGCACTTTTTCTAGTACCATGATATCCTTCTTTAGAACAGGTGCCCAAAAATGCACAGCATTTTCAATGTGTGGACCAGCGATTTCTAAAGAGGCAAAATTGTATTTTCATCCTGAGAATTTATGCCCCTATTTATATATGACAAAACCTTACTGGCCTTATAAACTACAGATTGACATTGCATATTGCTGCCTAATTTGCAGGGGATAGGTCCGGGGAGGAGAGGTATATCTGGGTGTCACCGGAGTACAGGTGGTAGTGGAATGAATATGAGGTGATAAGTTTGCCAAGAGAGGCAGTGTACAGAGAAAATAGAAGGGGACCAAGGACAGAGGCTTGGGGGACTCCAACTGAGACAGGACAAAGGGAGGAGGTATCATTAGAAAAGGAGACACTGAATGAGAGATAGGAGGAAATCCATGATAGGGCAGTGTCACAGAGACCAAGTAATTGAAGAGTTTAAAGAAGGAGAACATGATCAACAGTGTCAAAGGCAGCAGAGAGGACAAGAAGAATTAGTATGTAGAAGTGGCCTTTGAATTTAGCTGCGATTAGGTCATTTTGATAAGAGCAACCTCAGTAGAGTGGTGGGGGGCAGAAGCCAGACTGAAGAGGGTCAAGGAGAGAGTTGGAATTGAAGAAGTCAGCCAGACTGGCAAAGACGAATCTCTCCAGAAGCTTTGAGGAAAAAGGGAGCAGAGATATGAGACGATAGTTAGAAGGGGATGACGGGTCAAGAGATGATTTTTTCAGGATGGGTACTACAGTGGTATGTTTAAGTGCAGCAGGGACAATGCCAGAAGAGAGAGAGCAATTGAAAATGTGTGTTAAAGAAGGCACAAGACAGAGGGAGAGAGATCTGATAAGGTGAGATGGGACAGGATCAAGTGGGCAAGTTGTGGGACGAAAGGAAAGGAGAAGTGCAGCCACATTTTGTTCAGTAGAAAAAGTCTGAAGGGTAGGAAAGGCATGATCTACGTGTGGTTGAGAAAGAGAGGGGCAATGTGGGAAGACTTGTTTACTTAGTTGTTCAATCTTGTTAGTAAAGTAGCATGCAAAGCTATCCGCTGTAAGATACATTTGAGAGGTGACCACAGCAGGGTGAAGAAGAGAGTTGAAGGTACGCCTGGGATTGTGGGAGCATGAACTAATGAGAGAGGAAAAGTATGACTGTTTGGCGAGGGCAAGGGCAAGGACTGCGCTCTATCAATGAAATATGATTCTGTAATGGAAAAAGTCTGACTGGGTGCAAGCTGGATCTCAACATCTGATGGATTGCTGGTATATTAGTTTAGCAATCGAAGCATATCCTTGCTTAAAACCCATCCATTGCCTTACGCTCTAGCTAAGGTGTCTATGTGTTTTGTTTTTTTGAGTAGAACACATTTTAATGCATGCCCCAGCATTAGGCCATCCACTGCCAGATGACTACAACCTTTTGTGCATGGTTTGACTGCCCACCTACATATAATCACCTTTTTACAATTTCCAACACCTTATTCAAGCTCCCTTTCATTTCTCACATTTAATCTTTGTTGCAGTGAAGCACAACAATAGGTCTGTTGAGGAAAATACCTAACTTTATCTATGTATGGACCATATTCAGGACAGATTAAACAAACAAATAAATATACATACAGTCAACAATTACATTCAATTCTAATCATTCTTGAACTTCTTGAACTTTTCGTGGCTTTGAAACTTTACAACTAGCAGCACAACCTTCTACCATGCATTAAAAAAACACGAGATATTAATCGATCACCTAAAAGAATTATATCGGCTGAATGTTACAACCATCAAAAAATCTTTCTAATACAGCAGCTTCCAGAAAGGGTTCCTTATAAATATACTCATTGATACCTGAATTACTGGCATGTGGAATGCTATGGAAGTGTCCTTGACCTTCCAAGCAGTTTCCAGGTGCATTCTTTTAGAGGGAGACATTAGCTGAATTGGTTTGCATGTAAAACATCAAATATAGACTAAATCAATGGCTAAAAAGCAACACTCCTTGCACCATAACCAGAACAGACCACTGTAGTTGTTACGGTGTCAGGAGTACTGTGTTGACCTCCCTGAGTAAGTAGTCTAACCATCTGCAAATGATTTGACAGTGTACCAGGAGTCCACAGTGCAAAACAAAGTTAAGACAAAGTTGTTTTGAGGGAAGAGATAATTCCATTTAACTAAAGACGCACACAGTAATAGTTACGCTAACTGATACCTAGATAGACATTATACTATGAAGTCTGCTGTGTCTAATACTATGAGTGCTTAGAACTGCCTGCATTTAAAATATGATGTACTCACAAAATGTCTGCTTTGTCTACAGGAAATGTCATTGTGAACAGTGGCGTACATACCGGGGTCGCAGGGGTCGCGGCTGCGACCGGGCCCGGCCCACCAGGGGGCCCGGCCGCCCCTGCGACCCGGTATGTACGCTCTGGGCCAGCCTCTTCTCCTGGGGGGCCCAGGAGCCGGCCACCTCTGGGCCCCCCGAGGCTGGCCCTGCTTACACCCGGCGGCCGGCGGGTGCTCGAGGGAGCACTCTCCCCTGAGTGCTTCCTCTTCAGCTCCCTCGCGCACCGCACTGATACCGGAGCCGGAAGATGATGTCATCTTCCGGCGCCGGTATCAGTACGCGGCGCGCGAGGGAGCTGAAGAGGAAGCACTCAGGGGAGAGTGCTCCCTCGCGCGCCCGCAGGACCAGCCAGCCTGCCGGGTGACCGGCCCCCCCAGGAGCCCAGCAGCACCACTGGACCCCAGGGAATCCCCTCAGCACTCCAAAAGGTAAGGAGGCTGGGGGGATTAAATTAAAAAAAAAACATGTGTAAGTGTAAGTGTGTGTGAGTGTTAGTGTGTGTGTGTGTGTGAGTGTTAGTGTGTGTGAGTGTGAGTGTTAGTGTGTGTGTGTTAGTGTGTGTGTGAGTGTTAGTGTGTGTGTGTGTGTGAGTGAGTGTTAGTGTGTGTGTGAGTGTTAGTGTGTGTGTGTGTGTGTGTGAGTGAGTGTTAGTGTGTGTGAGCGTTAGTGTGTGTGTGTGTGTGTGTGTTAGTGTGAGTGTTGGTGTTTGTGTTAGAGTGTGTGTCTGCTAGTGAGTGTCAGTGAGTGTGTTACTGTGTGTGTCTGTTACTGAGTGTGTGTGTGTTAGTGAGTCTGATGTCTGTTAGTGAGTGTGTGTTTGTCAGTGAGAGTGTATGTTTTGTAAGTGAGTGTGTATTTATGTCTGCCGCTGAGTGTGTCTTTGTCAGTAAATGTGTGTGTCTGTTAGCTAGTGTGTATGCATTTGTTCGTGAGAGTGTGTGTCTTCAGCACTTACCTTTCTCCAGCGCCGGACTCCCATGGCGCTGGGGATCCCTCCGCCTCTCAGCTCCGAATGCGCATGCACGGCAAGAGCCGCGCACGCATTCAAACCGCCCATAGGAAAGCATTACTCAATGCTTTCCTATGGACGTTCAGTGTCTTAAAATGGCGGAAGCGCCTCTAGCGGCTGTCAGTGAGACAGCCACTAGAGGCTGGATTAACCCTCAGTGAAACATAACAGTTTCTCTGAAACTGCTATGCTTTCAGCTGCAGGGTTAAAACTAGAGGGACCTGACACCCAGACCACTTCATTGAGCTGATGTGATCTGGGTGTCTGTAGTGGTCCTTTAAGTGTGTGTGCATCTGCATGCAGTGGCGTACATACCGTGGTCGCAACCCCTGCGACCAGGTGCCCGCCGCCATGTGTTGCTGCCCCGGCCCGCGCAGAGTAAGCGCGAGGGGGGGGCCCACGGATCAATTTTCGCACCGGGGCCCCATGGGTCATGTGTACGCCACTGATTGTGAAGGCAATGCCATTTCATACTGCTTGCTGGTTGATACAACAGAATCATTTCTATACTTTCCCTCCCTTCACATGCAAGAAGTAGTGACATACATCATATTTTCTAAAAGGGCTAACCAAAACATGTGAAACACTCAAATAAATGCATCACCGCAAGGACAACGCCTGTTACGGATCAGTTGTGGACTACAATCCCATTCTGAAGTATCAATGATACTTGATTGTTCCGACTATTGGCTTTCTGACAGTGTTTGGAATGAAGCCATTTTTATTAATTTAGTTATTTTTGCTGATCTTAAAGGTCATCTATCATGTTAATGATGCATCGGTCTGTGGTACCACCAAACAATAATTACAGAATGTTCCTAATAGTAACCCATTTGTCACAATCAGGACTTGCTGCAACAACCTTTTGTAAAAGCAACAGAATGTATTAACGTAATAGCAATACACCTTTATTCCAACCAATTAAAGGGCAACATGCATGTGCAAGTCGCAGAAAAACGGTGGGAATTTTATTATGAATTATGGACTGGCTGTTACAAATTTTATATTGAGGATTTTGAGTTACTTGCACAGTATTTATATAAACTGGTCCATTAGCTAGATTTTATTGTTAAGGATGTGACCAGTTTCCCAATTAATCACGTTGGGTACATGTATTAGATGTGCTTCACATATGCTAATTTACATGGAAATTATACCATGCTAAAAAAATAAGCTTTATTGAATATTATTTAAGCAGTGTGAAATGTCATATTTATATTAACATACTTGTTATCTGTTTTTGTTTGTTTTATTTTGTACTTTCTACGAGCAGGTAATGTATGCAGGAGCAGTTATTTTGTTTTCGTATATTTTGTAAATGTGGAAGCATCAAAGTGGTGCTAGGTAAAATGTGGAGCTCATTGGGACCATGCATTAGTTAGCTTGCCCTCTAGTGTAAACAAATAAAAGGAACACATGAATGCATCAATACTTCTGTACTGTATACTTATAACTAAAAGTTTCATTAATAGATATCAAAATAATACTCCTTACTCTTATATTGAATGTGCTCGTGTGTATGCACTGCACTCATAAATCCGCCGTTTAGTAAAGACTGACAGTTGAAGGACAGCTGTGTTTGAATGGTAAGCATAGCTGCATTTAATTTGTTAACATTTTCTGAGCGTAAAGTAATGACTTTTTGTTTTAGTAGCAAGTGTTATCTCCCACAAATTTTAAGCACATTTTAAACAGATTGGCATTATGGAACTTATTTCATTTTTTATTTTTTTTATTTTTTTTATTTCTAAATTAATAATGGAAAATTCAGCGGAAAAGGCTTGTTGTCTTCATTTAGATGAAAATGTACCACGATTGCTTTCAAGAACCCCACCCCTTTCAAGCAGGCTTGTGACTTGCTTCAGTGAATGAAATGGTTTAAAATATACCATGTGTCTGAACTAGACCCAAAATAATGTTAAAAAATATCACTCTATTTTACTATAAAAGCTGCTACCATCAAGACGGTTTATAAATGGGGTGCCTTAAGTTACCCCAACTGAATTAGATCAAAAGACCCCCAAAACACGGTTTGGAAGAAATATCTATAAAATAACAGTACTATTATATTATATTATACAAACAAATCAATGCAGTTCTAAGACACTGTCAGAGCTGAGAGTGTTTGCTTAGAGTGCTTTGTGCACTATCAAGTTTTCAGACATTTAAAGTTGTGATGGTGCTTCCATTAAGCTTTACTAACATGCTCACAATGCATGTTCTGGGGAGTTTTTGCTTGTTTCCCCAGCAAAAGGACACCAGATGACATAGTACATACTATTTTACTGACCTTCCGCAAAAATCAAGAATTTATTTTAGATTTTTTTTCCCCATGTCAGCTATTCACATTGGATGGGAAAGTCACTGTTTAGTGAACAGGACCGTATTTTCTTTCCTATTAAATACATATATACTATGAGTATACCAATATTATCTCCTTCACATATGTGAGTAACCTAAACATTTTATAGAGATACATACCTCACAACATCTCAAATGGACAAAGGTAGATAAAAGTCATATTGCTATGAGTATTATTTCTGTGGAGCTCTGATATACTCTGATATACACTCAGACAGCCTAACAATATGAAGCTCTTCGAAAAAGGGTCAGAGGGATTTTGGCCCATAATAGGGTCTGTCCCTCCTAAATAAAGACACTCAGGAGGTATGCAGATATGTTGGTGACACATTTTAGTCAGGTATATGAAATGTATTCTGATAATTATTTATAAGGAATATTTGGATATTGTCCATAAAGCAATATGACTATCATACAGAGCTCACAATGATAATATTCACTAACAGTCTAAAAAATCTAATGCATATATGATATTACTGTAAATGTTTACACAAGTTCACCTAAAATTCTCTCCCAATTACCCCTATTCAAATAAGTTCAATTCATTTACTTGTGTATTAAAATAAAATGTAATCTCTAAAAAAAAATGCTATCCACATGAGTTTTTTTTTTAACCTAGGTCAAAATAGAAAAAAAATAGAAATTAAAAAAATCTCCAAAATGCCTGAATTTCAGATTTTATCCAAATCAGCTCTTTTAACTTATATGTTGCAAGTCATGTTGAAAATCTCCAGAACTTGCTGTTTAGGGCATAGATCTAAATTTTTTTTATCAATAGTGATTTCATCCCCAAGTGTAAAAAATATCTTTAAAAAAACACCATTTCCACAATTTTTTTCTTTCAATTTACTCTATAATTGATTAGTTTCATTACTGAATAAAGTAGCCTAAAAAAAAAACTCTAATTAATTTTTATTTTCTAGGCTCTTCCCCCCCACCCCCCCTATCTTTCATGTATTTTATCCAGAAGAAAAATCCCTCAGCCTCCACGGTTGTTTTTATTAAATTCTCTTCAATAAAAAGCTCAGCCAGGATTTATAAGGTACTCAGGGCTGGCGTTTAGTATTTCGCCAGTTATTAAGTGAAAATCAATAGAAAGCAAAGAAAATGGAAGTGCGTCCACTGTTAGCACGATGTTGTCGCCTTCATATTATGTCGGCTGTCTTGTAGATTCATGACAGACGAAAGCGGCTGGGAGAAAACTTTCTGCTTACATTGCAGGAGCCAAAGTAGGGTTATTCATTAGATCAGGCAGCTGGCCAGATGGATTTCCAGTTCTGTTTTACCATTTATCTTTAAAACGCCTGTATCGAGTGCGAAAAAAAACACTGATATTATGTGATATCAATGGCAGGTTTATGTATCTCAATCAGGATTTACTGTTATTTTGTTCCAAAGACCTTTTTTTTTTTTTCTTTCAAGAAATAGCATTTCACCAGAAGAAAATAATAGATAAAACCCTGTCAAATATAACCTTTCATGCTGTTTTTGCAGCGTCGGTTGTAAAACAACACGCACCTGGGTTGGACGGTGCTCTCAGACACATCTTTGTATGGCTTGTTTTGCAAATCCATTTATGCATCTTGTCACAAACATAAAGATCTGATTTCCCAGTTACCTTTGTTGGCAAAACCTGCGGAGAGGTGAGAGCTGGTTCACCCTTTAATTTAGCAGACAGCCTGAAGGTGCAGTGTGGCCAAAAGTTCAAATTCTCTCTTTTCCTTTGGCAGCAAATCAAAAGCAATCATATCTTGCTTTAATACTCACATGGTTTATATATGCTTTAAGGTATTAAGCTGATAAAGTGCCTTCATGTTCATTTAACCATACACGAACCTAAAATGTGCAAATAGTGTTAAGTCAATACATCATTTATGCAACTGTGCCAGGATCTTCAAAGGTAAGATCTTCAAAGGTAAAAATTGTAACTTATGATTTTACTTTAGTAATTAGGTTTGATCGATAAGCCATAAATTTTATCATTCCTCACATCATGCAGAGCTTTTGTTCCAAAATATGACTGCACGTAATATTGGGATTTAGGTGAGAGTTCATCTGTTAGACTTCTACAGTAGAAACCAGACAATTTAAGCACAGCTCCCAGAAACTGCTTTAGTGTCCATAAATTACTGCATAAGAAATACTCACAGTTTTTCTATATATAATTAAACCATCAAAACAACTTTAGCCTAATTAAGTGGTTTTGGTGCATAGACCATTCCCATGCAGGCTAGCTGATCAATTCTCTGCCATTTAGGAGTTACATCACATTATATATGCAGCCCTAGTCCCACCTCCCTGCATGCGACTTATGCAGCCTTCCTAAACACGTCCTGTAAAAAAGAGATCTAATGTTTAAACTTACTATATTGCACAGTATGTTTAATTTTGAATTTCTTATATCTGCCTCTGTTAATAGCTAGAGCTTACAGGAGCCTCCTGTTCAATTTACAGAGAACCTCTAAACTAAAGACACTGTGTTGTCACATCTAATTGAAAATGAAACCATTTATTTTCTAGCTGGGTATGAGGTGATCCAGATGAGGTGTTTTTAGGACTGCATAAAGATAAACAAGAGTAATCTTACTCCCAAATGGCAGAAATTTGAGTACTAAGACCACAGGGGCATGTTCTACTCCAATGGAGATACTGACAAAACCTGAACTGTTGGTGGGTCTTAAGGACCAGTTTGGGAAACACATTTTGTCGCCCCCAAATGCATCCTTGTGCAGGTCTGTTTGTCTCTTAAACCCCCTTATGCTCCCCTTACCATATGTTTGACAATTTCGCAAATCTTACAGTATTTTCCGTGTCTCTTTCAACCTTTTTGTGTATTGTTTTCCCCTATGGTCATTCTTATTTCTATGTCTGCATTTTCCTTTTGTGTGTTCTCTAATCCACTCGTGTGCCTCTTACCTTCTTTTGAATATCTCATCCCCTCTTTAGTGCATCTTACTCCCTTAGTGTGTCATCTATCCTGTTTTACCCCGCATGTGTCTCTTAACCTCCCTTTTGTGTCCCTTTTATTTCTTGCCTCCCTACTTATCCCACTTTACCCCATTTTTGTCTCTTACCCCTTCTTTTGTCTTACTCCATCTTTTTGTGTTTATTGTCCCCCTTGCCCCCCTGTTTCTCTGGCTCTTCCCACCTTTTGTGTCTTTTATTCCTCTCTGTAGTGTTGCCTCATGGATTGTAGTAGAAGATCTTCTAAATCCACTACATGGTCTGAGCAGAAGTGTCTTGCTGCTTATTACAATCCCCCTATAGTCATAGTAAGCTGCTCCCTGTCAGATTAGGCAGAGGATGAAAGAGATATTATACCACGGTCTTCTACACTACAGTGTCTGAGAGGAGGAGTGGGCTAGGTGCACCCCCATGCTACCTGTCATCCACACATTACGACGCCAGGGCAGTGTGCCCTAAGATTGGCTCATGTGCCACCTAATGGTGATGCCAGACCTGGTTCAGCATTGCATTCTGACTCATTGTTTTTACCATTATAGGGTGGGCACACTCCAGTATTGCTTATGAAAAGGCATTGCTAGTATCCCATTCAGATGCTTTTTTTTTGTGATAATGCCTCTGAAGTGAACAGTGGAACTATGGTGTGGGGAATAAGCAAAATATCACACAGAAGAGACTGTGTTGTCTGGAGGAAAATCTTTTTTTTTTTTTACTTGAGGCCAATGTGCCTGGAGGTTTGATTAAGGTTAAGTTCTTAGTATTTTAGAGAAGCTTAGGAACATATGCATTAGGATAAGGAGGATGAATCTGTTAACTTTTAAGAATGTGTGCTTAGGAAAGACTATGGATTCTTTTCTTTCCGTTAGATACCTGAAAATTCACAATTGCTTCTTTTTGTTATTATACATTAACTTGGACAGCTATTAAATGTTAATAAATATTGTTTCTGCAATTTTATCCATAAAGCATTATTTTTCTAGTAAATCAGCAATAAGGCTTCTTTACAGTGCAGTATGATTAATATATCTTGTCTCCAGCAGTTTAGTTATCTCAAGAGGGGGAAACTTCTGCTTTGCACCTCATCGAACCATAAGGAAGAATAATTGAGTGACATGTGATAATAGGCAACTTTAATTTCATTAACAAAGCTTAATTTTCATAGTAACACTTGATGCTTTTGGTGCAATGGATCTCCTTATGAGGTGGTACATGTTTCCTAACAAGACAGGCTCCAAAAGAAAAAGTACAGATAAGTGGACCGGTCTTGGTGGGTGAGTCTAAAAAAAGAAAAAATACATCTTATATGTAAAACATCACAAACACCAAAATCTGAATTCATTGAGACATTCCTTCTTTCAGAAATAATAAACCAAATTAATAGAAAACTAAATAACCTGATAAGTAAAAAGACATTGGCCACAACCAGGACATTGACTCAGAAGTGGGAGATGCAAGAAATACCAGACCCGACAGCTGTCATAACACAGATAACAGCAATAATGGGAACGGACATATTAACAACATATGTACATGATACCTCAGCCAGTTATTATACAATTAGGATCTCATGGTTGTGGAGAATATATGTGAAAATAAGTGAAAGAGACTGGCAATGTAAAGATGGTGTTTCAGAAAAACATTGAAAAGAACGGCATTCAGCAATTTTATTCCATAATATGGTCTGCATGTGAAATAATGGAAGTGTGTGTAAATGAATCACATGCATTTTAATAATATTGTGAGTTTAAATTATTCTATGATAACTAAGGAAAGTGTTATAATGAAAAATAAGAGATAAAGTAAAAAAAAAGAGTTCCCATCTTCTTCTTACGATAAACTTTAACTAATAATAGGGAATCATTCCTCTTTAATTTGAAAGTTTGTTCCAATTTGTTTTCTTGCATTCAAACATTAGTCACCATTTACTTGTATCTGTAAGTACAGAACATTCAAAGGATTTTTAAAACTTAAATATATAAGCTATGACACATGTCTGCATGATACAGTCATGGATATCCTTTGACCCAGATATACATTAACAAACATCTCAGACACTAAACTGATCTATTTAGTTTGTACATTTTTAGGGGTAGATAGATTAGCTATTTTTGTCCTGTTAGTTCCAATCCATATGATGTGTTAGCCATCACTGTTCTAGTGATTGATTTTAAGTTATCTTTATCTTTTATAACTCTGGGTGGCCATGGTTCGGTTAAACATTTCTCAGTTATAGTTTGACTTTTGTCAAAGAACCATGTAAAGAACGTTCTTTTGGAACATTGGTATCCTCCCTATGTCTTATTTCCCTGTGTACAGTATTGATACCAGTCCACAATTATTATTTTCTTGGTTTTGGTGTATGTGTTTTTGTACTTGACTGTTTTTGGACCTTGACATCTCAACTGGTTGGAATGATGTAAAGACAAAAGGAAATCCTATCAATACTGTGTTACCCTTGTTATTCCATAGGCAACTTTTGGCACTCCAGAAATTCTGGACTACATCTCTCTTACAGCCATAATGCTAGGAAATTATCAAATACGATTTAATCCATGACAACTGGAGTGTCAAAGGTTGCCCATCCCTAATTGGTTGAGATACAAGGTTATGTTGACTTTGGCTATGATTGTTGTGAAGATATAAATAAATACTTCTTCCCAAGTCATCATTTTGATTGAGAAAGTGTCAGGGTACCTGTGGTCTCTACCTCCGAAAGAGGTAGAGACTTAGCTGTTCCTCCATCCAGAAGGTCTGATGGCTCCCTTCCCCGCGGTCTATCCGGTCATGCTAGGCCGGCCGCGAAGGAGTGACTGCCTTTTACAGCATCTAGGCAGGAAGTAGTCATCAGGACACTCCCCCGGAACAACCTGTCAGTCAATGGCTGCAGGACCAATCAGGACGCCTTGGGGGCGTGGTTACTGCTCTGAACAGGGTATTTAACAGAGCTTCTTTCATTAGCTCATTGCCCTGTCGTGGTTCTAGCTTGTTCTAGTTACTCAGTGCTTGTGTATTCTATTATCCCTTTTGGTTTTGACCCGGCTTGTTTACCTTACTCTGCTTATCTCTGTTACCCTTGATTCGGCTTGTCTCTCGCTTACCTGTCTTCTGTTACCCTCGACCTCGGCTTGTCTTTGACCATTCTATACTGTACTACTTACGTTAGTCCGGCCATTCTAAGGTCCGGTATACGTATCTGGCTACTGTTTGTACTCTGCGTGTTGGATCCCTGTCCCGATCCTGACAGAAAGCAGGAGAAGGTTTCAAAAATCGATTCTGTTGTAACTTCTTGAATGGTCCAGCATCAGCAAAGCCTTAATATGTCCAAATTCTAAAATACATACTTTCTCCTAAATTGCAGCCTATACTTCAGTCCAATTTAATTAACTATGGGCAACTTAACTCTTTTTCCAGCTTTACTAGGTAAATGGGGAAAATCTGAAACTCAGTATTTTCCTTCACATCCATAAACTACAATGATAGTTATTCCTTCATTATAAAAAAAAAAAGCCTTTCATGTTCCTTCCCATTAACTAATGTATATACCTCGTAGAACACTGTAATGCATTACTGATTTAGTTTATAGACATAGCTATTATTTTCGATCAATTATCAACCTAGCCACTCTTCAACCCATCTCAGCGTAACAATCTAAACAGCGCCAATATTGCTTTCTTGTTTGTATCCAAATACATACATATTGAACTTGTTTTTTTTTTTTTTAGAAACTGTAATGTTTCCCCTTAGTAGAAAACACCCCCAAAGCATAATGTTTCCACCTACATGTTTGATGGTGGGAATGGTGTTCTTGGGGTTATAGGCAGCATTCCTCCTCCTCCAAACACAGCGATTTGAGTTAATGCCAAAGAGCTGGATTTTGGTCTAATCTGACCACAACACTTTCACCCAGTTCTCTTCTGAATCATTCAGATGTTCATTGGCAAACTTTAGACAGGCCTGTACATGTACTATCTTGAGCAGGGGGACCTTGCAGGCGCTGCAGGATTTCAGTACTTCATGGCGTAGTGTGTTACCAATTGTTTTTTTGGTGACTATGGTCCCAGCTACCTTGAGATTATTAACAAGATCCCCTCCAGTGTAGTTCTGGGCTCATTCCTCACGATTTTCATGATCATTGAAACTCCATGAGGTGATATCTTGCATGGAGCACCAGACCGAGGGAGACTGACAGTTATTTTGTGTTTCTTCCATTTGCGAATAATCGCACCAACTGTTGTCACCTTCTCACCAAGCTGCTTGTCAATGGTCTTGTAGCCCATTCCAGCCTTGCATAGGTCTACAATCTTGTCCCTGACATCCTCGGACAGTTCTATGGTCTTGGTCATGGTGGAGAGTTTGGAATCTGATTGATTGTTTCTGTGGATAGGCGTCTTTTATACAGGTAACGAGCTGAGATTAGGAGCACTCTCTTTAACGTAGTGCTCCTAATCTTTACGTGTTACCTTTATAAAAGACACCTGGGAGCCAGAAATCTTGTTGATTGATAGGGGATAAAATACTTACTTCACTCATTGTCATGCAAATCAATGTATAACTTTTTTGAAATGTGTTTTTCTGGATTTGTTTTTTGTTATTCTGTCTCTCACTGTTAAAATACACCTACCATTAAAATTATAGACGGATCATTTCTTTGTCAGTGGGAAAACATTCAAAATCAGATACTTTTTTCTCTTACTGTAATAGACAATACAATGCTGATGGCTAAGAGTTTGTGCTTTAAAGTATTCTCTATGACTCTTGTTTTACAAATGATTCTGTGATGCTCATATTTAACAGCCATGTATACACCATTGTTCTTATTAGTACTTAAATTTATATAACAGAAACAATGTAAATCGTACTGATTATGACTTGTTGTAAGCTATGGAATGCCACATGATCATGGTATCTGCTACCATTTTACAAAATGAAGACTTTGAATGCAAGAATAGGAATATAACAAATCTTGTACACTCTGATCCTGTAGGTTTTGTTGCTCTTCTTGGTTTAATTACCCTATTCAATCCATAACTAGTGTTGTCGCGAACCCGAAATTTTCGGTTCGCGAACGGCGAACGCGAACTTCCGCAAATGTTCGCGAACCGGCGAACCGCGCGAACCGCGCGAACCGCCATTGACTTCAGTGGGCAGGCGAATTTTAAAACCAACAGGGACTCTTTCTGGCCACAATAGTGATGGAAAAGTTGTTTCAAGGGGACTAACACCTGGACTGTGGCATGCCAGAGGGGGATCCATGGCAAAACTCCCATGGAAAATTGCACAGTTGATGCAGAGTCTGCTTTTAATCCATAAAGGGCAGAAATAACCTAACATTGACACCTGTCCTCAAAGCCCAGCCCTGATACACACTGACACAGAGCAGAATAGAGACTGTTCCCCCTACATAGGGTCACTTGGCAGATATGGATTGACACCTGTCCTCAAAACCCCTGATACACACTGACACAGAGCAGAATAGGGACTGTTCCCCCTACATAGGGTCCCTTGGCAGATATGGATTGACACCTGTCCTCAAAACCCCTGATACACACTGACACAGAGCAGAATAGAGACTGTTCCCCTACATAGGGTCACTTGGCAGATATGGATTGACACCTGTCCTCAAAACCCCTGATACACACTGACACAGAGCAGAATAGAGACTGTCCCCCCTACATAGGGTCACTTGGCAGATATGGATTGACACCTGTCCTCAAAACCCCTGATACACACTGACACAGAGCAGAATAGAGACTGTTCCCCCTACATAGGGTCACTTGGCAGATATGGATTGACACCTGTCCTCAAAACCCCTGATACACACTGACACAGAGCAGAATAGAGACTGTTCCCCCTACATAGGGTCACTTGGCAGATATGGATTGACACCTGTCCTCAAAACCCCTGATACACACTGACACAGAGCAGAATAGAGACTGTTCCCCCTACATAGGGTCACTTGGCAGATATGGATTGACACCTATCCTAATGATCCCTGATACACACTGACACAGAGCAGAATAGAGACTGTTCCCCCTACATAGGGTCACTTGGCAGATATGGATTGACACCTGTCCTCAAAACCCCTGATACACACTGACACAGAGCAGAATAGAGACTGTTCACCGTCCACAGAGACCATGATACACACTGACACAGAGCAGAATAGAGACTGTTCCCCCTACATAGGGTCACTTGGGAGATATGGATTGACACCTGTCCTCAAAACCCCTGATACACACTGACACAGAGCAGAATAGAGACTGTTCCCCCTACATAGGGTCACTTGGCAGATATGGATTGACACCTGTCCTCCAAACCCCTGATACACACTGACACAGAGCAGAATAGGGACTGTTCCCCCTACATAGGGTCACTTGGCAGATATGGATTGACACCTGTCCTCAAAACCCCTGATACACACTGACACAGAGCAGAATAGGGACTGTTCCCCCTACATAGGGTCACTTGGCAGGTATGGATTGACACCTGTCCTCAAAGCCCCTGATACACACTGGGGGGAGCTACTGTCCTCCCCAACCCATGCGCGGTGGGTGGGGGCCATAAATCACAATGGGGTGACCTACTGTCCTCCCCCCTCGGCCCCCACCCCTGCGCGGTGGGTGGGGGGCATAAATCACAATGGGGGGGCCTACTTTCCTCCCCCCCGGCCCCCATCCCTGCGCGGTGGGTGGGGGGCATAAATCACAATGGGACGGACCTACTGATAGGAGTGGAGTATTGTTCATATCAGTTTAATACCTTCCGCGTCTCCTATCAGTGGACGTGTAAATGGCAGAGATTTTTAATTGTTGAATCACCTCCCCTTTTTAGGCCAAGGTGGGAAGATGCTTAGACCACTGCTTTATTGGTGCCATCTTGGAGGATTTTAATTTTTGGTTTGGTTTTTGAAGCCACAGTGCTGCACCAGTGGGCCTAAAAATTAGGCATGTACACATGCCTGAAAAATTTGGTATTGTTGCAGCCGCTGCTCTAGCAGCGGCCAGAAAAATTGATGTTTGTTTCACAGGCAGAAAGTGCCCTAAAACATGGCGGCTTGAACCCTAGTTGGTGGCGGATAAGTCACGCAAGTCAAACGTCATTCAGAGCTAAAATACAGCAGCGTGTGGACCATTTTTAGCCCAAGGCAGCTCATCTCATCAGGCCTTTTTTAAGCGAATGTATCGCCCAGTGTCAGTCCCTTCGGGATCCATCCCTCATTCATCTTAATAAAGGTGAGGTAATCTAGACTTTTTTGACCTAGGCGACTTCTCTTCTCAGTGACAATACCTCCTGCTGCACTGAAGGTCCTTTCTGACAGGACACTTGAAGCGGGGCAGGCCAGAAGTTCTATCGCAAATTGGGATAGCTCAGGCCACAGGTCAAGCCTGCACACCCAGTAGTCAAGGGGTTCATCGCTCCTCAGAGTGTCGATATCTGCAGTTAAGGCGAGGTAGTCTGCTACCTGTCGGTCGAGTCGCTCTCTGAGGGTGGATCCCGAAGGGCTGTGGCGATGCATAGGACTTAAAAAGGTCCGCATGTCCTCCATCAACAACACGTCTTTAAAGCGTCCTGTCCTTGCCGGCGTGGTCGTGGGAGGAGGAGGAGGAGGATGACTTCCACCTCTCCCCCTGTTAGATTCCCGTTGTGCTGTGACATCACCCTTATACGCTGTGTAAAGCATACTTTTTAATTTATTTTGCAAATGCTGCATCCTTTCCGACTTGTTGTAATTGGGTAACATTTCCGCCACTTTCTGCTTATACCGGGGGTCTAGTAGCGTGGACACCCAGTACAGGTCGTTCTCCTTCAGCCTTTTTATACGAGGGTCCCTCAACAGGCAGGACAGCATGAAAGACCCCATTTGCACAAGTTTGGATGCCGAGCTACTCATTTCCCGTTCCTCCTCCTCACTGATGTCATTGAAGGTATGTTCTTCCCCCCAGCCACGTACAACACCACGGGTACCAGATAGGTGACAACGAGCACCCTGGGATGCCTGTTGTGTTTGGTCTTGCTCCTCCTCCTCCTCCTCAAAGCTACAATCCTCCTCTGACTCCTCTTCCTCACAATCCTCTTCCAGCGTTGCCGCAGGTCCAGCAAGCGATGCTGATAAGGCTGTTTCTGGTGGTGATGGTGACCACAACTTTTCCTCTTCCTCTTCACGCTCATCTACAGCCTGATCCAGCACTCTTCGCAGGGCACGCTCCATGAAGAAAACAAATGGTATGATGTCGCTGATGGTGCCTTCGGTGCGACTGACTAGGTTTGTCACCTCCTCAAAAGGACGCATGAGCCTACAGGCATTGCGCATGAGCGTCCAGTAACGTGGCAAAAAAATTCCCAGCTCCCCAGAGGCTGTCCTAGCACCCCGGTCATACAAATATTCATTAACAGCTTTTTCTTGTTGGAGCAGGCGGTCGAACATTAGGAGTGTTGAATTCCAACGTGTAGGGCTGTCGCAAATCAAGCGCCTCACTGGCATGTTGTTTCGCCGCTGGATATCGGCAAAGTGAGCCATGGCCGTGTAGGAACGCCTGAAATGGCCACACACCTTCCTGGCCTGCTTCAGGACGTCCTGTAAGCCTGTGTACTTATGCACAAAGCGTTGTACGATCAGATTACACACATGTGCCATGCACGGCACATGTGTCAACTTGCCCAACTTCAATGCCGCTATCAAATTTTTTCCGTTGTCACACACCACTTTGCCGATATCCAGTTGCTGCGGAGTCAGCCACTTTTCCACCTGTGCGTTCAGGGCGGACAGGAGTGCTTGTCCGGTGTGACTCTCTGCTTTCAAGCAAGTCAAACCCAAGACGGTGTGACACTGCCGTATCCGGGATGTGGAATAGTACCTGGGGAGCTGGGGGGGTGCCGTTGATGTGGAGCAAGAAGCAGCGGCACAAGAGGACTCAGCCGAGGAGGTTATGGAAGAGGATGGAGTAGGAGGAGTAGAGGAGGTGGCAGCAGGACTGCCTGCAATTCGTGGCGGTGTCACCAACTCCTCTGCAATGCCACGCATTCCTTGCTTGTCAGCCGTCAGCAGGTTTACCCAATGCGCAGTGTATGTGATATACCTGCCCTGACCATGCTTTGCAGACCAGGTATCAGTGGTCAGATGGACCCTTGCCCCAACACTGTGTGCCAGACATGCCATGACTTCCTTTTGCACAATCGAGTACAAGTTGGGGATTGCCTTTTGTGAAAAGAAATTCCGTCCGGGTACCTTCCACTGCGGTGTCCCAATAGCTACAAATTTTTTGAACGCCTCAGACTCAACCAGATTGTATGGTAAAAGCTGGCGGGCTAATAGTTCGGACAAGCCAGCTGTCAGACGCTGGGCAAGGGGGTGACTTGGTGACATTGGCTTCTTACGCTCAAACATGTCCTTGACAGACACATGACTGTGGGCAGATGAGCGGGAACTGCTCAAGGCGGGAGACGGAGTGGCGGATGGTTGAGAGGGGGCAAGAAGGACAGCAGTGGTTGACGTGGCTGAAGATGCTGGACCAGGAGGAGGATGGCGGCTTAGAGTAGGCGTGCTGCTTGTACTCATGTGTTGATCCCATAGGCGTTTGTGATGTGAGATCATGTGCCTACGCAAAGCAGTTGTACCTAGGTGGGTGTTGGACCTCCCACGACTCAGTTTCCTTTGGCACAGGTTGCAAATGGCATCGCTGTTGTCCGAGGCAGACACACAAAAAAAATGCCACACTGCTGAGCTCTGCAATGACGGCATTCTGGTGGTGGACACAGCATGCGTTGATTTGGGTGCTGTCGGGCTGATCCCGGGTGCCGATGCATGCTGTCTGACTGTGCCACTAGCTCCTTGCTACGACCCCCCTGCTTCCAACTCGTCTCCTCCTCCTCCTCTCTGTCTCCCCATCTGAACTTTCGCCCTGTTCTTCTTCTTGCCGAGCGGGCACCCACGTGACATCCATGGACGCATCGTCATCATCAACCGCTTCGCTTGTATCTGACAACTCAGAAAAGGAAGCAGCAGCGGATACAACATCATCATCATCACACCGTACCTCCATGTGTTTAATGCTGCCTGCCTGAGACATATCCCTGTTATCTACATCCTCTAGCAATAATGGTTGCGCATCACTCATTTCTTCAAACGGGTGTGTGAATAACTCCTCTGACATACCAAGTAAAGCGGCTGTGGTGCTAGTTTTGGTGGTGGCGGCAGGCGGGTGAGTGCTATCTTGAGAGGTGCCTGAAGCTAAGCTGGAGGAGGATGGTGCGTCAAGGTTCCGAGCGGAGGCTGTACAAGATTGGGTGTCCTGTGTTAGCCAGTCAACTAAGTCCTCAGAACTTTTCAAGTTCAGGGTACGTGGCTTCTGAAAACTGGGCATTATTCTAGGGCAAAAGGGAATCACAGCACCACGACCACGACGGCCCCTGCGGGGTGGCCTGCCTCTGCCTGTCATTTTTTTGGGGATTAGTGGTACTATGCGTGCAAGCTACTGTGAGACCAGATATGATTGGCAATGTGCACTGGAACAGTTCTGCAGAGCACACGCTGAAGGAAGGACTGACAGAGCCGCTTGAAGACAAGTAACTGCTATTCAATCTATAACAGTGAAAAACAAATTTTGGTTTTAAAAGCACGCTATAGAGACACCAGATATGATTGGCAATGTGCACTAAAACAGTTCTGCAGAGCACACACTGTAGGCCTGAGACACCCGCTTGAAGACAAGTAACTGCTATTCAATCTATAACAGTGAAAAACAAATTTTGGTTTTAAAAGCACGCTATAGAGACACCAAATATGATTGGCAACTGTCAAAGCACGCTGGAACAGGTCTACAGAGCACACGCTGAAGTAGGCCTGAAACACAGACGCTTGCAGACAACTAACTGCTCTTCTATTACAGTGAAAAAAAAATATTTATTTTAAATCTAAAGCTTAACCAATTGTTAAAACAGATATGAGTGGTGGCACTGGGCAAGTAGGCACAGTATCCAATGTGAACCTCACACAGAAGCTGGCAGGCAGGCAACTGCTCTTCTATTACAGTGGAAACAAAATCTTGGTTGTAAAAGCACGCTATAGAGACACAAGATATGAGTGGCAACTGTCAAAGCACGCTGGCAGGGTTGTGCAGGGCACACGCCGAAGGAAGGCCTGACAGAGCCGCTTGAAGGACACTGACTGTCTGCTATTAGCTTACACTGGAAACCTTTTTTCTTTGTAAAAGCACGCTAAAGAGACACCAGATATGATTGGCAACTGTCAAAGCACGCTGGCACAGGTCTGCAGAGCACACGCTGAAGTAGGCCTGACACCCAGACGCTTGCAGACAACTAACTGCTCTTCTATAACAGTGAAAAATAAAATATTTATTTTAAATCTAAAGCTTAACCAATTGTTAAAACAGATATGAGTGGTGGCACTGGGCTAGTGGGCACAGTATCCAATGTGAACCTCACACAGAAGCTGGCAGGCAGGCAACTGCTCTTCTATTACAGTGGAAACAAAATTTTGGTTGTAAAAGCACGCTATAGAGACACAAGATATGAGTGGCAACTGTCAAAGCACGCTGGCACAGGTCTGCAGAGCACACGCTGAAGTAGGCCTGAAACACAGACGCTTGCAGACAACTAACTGATCTTCTATTACAGTGAAAAAAAATGATTTCTTTAAAATCTAAAGCTTAAGCTATTGTTAAAACAGATATGAGTGGTGGCACTGACTGTGCAAATGGGCAAGGCATCCAACCTGACACAGAAGCTGGCAGGCAGGCAACTGCTCTTCTATTACAGTGAAATTTTTTTATTTATTTTAAATCTAAAGCTTAACCAATTGTTAAAACAGTTATGAGTGGTGGCACTGGGCTAGTGGGCACAGTATCCAATGTGAACCTCACACAGAAGCTGGCAGGCAGGCAACTGCTCTTCTATTACAGTGAAAAAAATGATTTATTTAAAATCTAAAGCTTAACCAATTGTTAAAACAGATATGAGTGGTGGCACTGGGCAAATAGGCACAGTATCCAATGTGAACCTCACACAGAAGCTGGCAGGCAGGCACCTGCAATTACATTAGACAGGAAAAAAAAAAAAAAAAGCAGCCTGATATTATAGCCCTAATAAGGGCTTTTTGGGGTGCTGTCCTTACAGCAGAGATCAGATGAGTCCTTCAGGATTGTAGTGGACACTGAATACCCTAGCCTAGCTATCAATTTCCCTATCTAATCAGCAGCAGCTAAACTTTCCCTCCTCTCACTAAGCATGCATCTTCCGAATGAATCGAAAATGGATGCTGGGAGGGAGGTTGGAGGGTGTGGAAGGGAGGGAGTGCTGCTGATTGGCTGGAATGTGTCTGCTGACCGAGAGGCACAGGGTCAAAGTTTGCCCAATGATGATGAATAGGGGGCGGATCGAACTGCGCATGTGTCCGCCCGCCGTGGCGAACGCGAACACGCTAAGTTCGCCGGGAACTGTTCGCCGGCGGACAGTTCGGTACATCACTATCCATAACCTGTTTTCATGACAGACTTTTTGTATATCTTTGAAAGTACACTATAGATTTATCAAAATTTACCTTAACCTCATTGATTGATATTGTTACCTAACTCCTGGTTGACTTTTTGTTTACATAAATGAAATATCTGCTTATTCCTACATTTACCTGATATCTTATTTACAGAAGTGAAATGAGTAGGGGAGAACAGGTTATTTTTTCGAAACTACTGACTCATCTCTTTCACTACAGTGTGCTCTAATTGTACTGGGTTTGCCTGGGAGCGATGAGGGATTTGAGATGGCTGCAGAATCAATTCTTTTCATTATGCCATCTCTTCTTGTAGAGAAGCAGACTTAACCAGCAACTCTTCAGAGACATTCTGGCAGTCCATAGATATTGGCTTGGGGTTTTCTATCTAAGTTTGCAGAATATCGTACATGGCAGCTTTTCAATACATTTAGCTATCTGCTGCATCTGCAGCTTTAACTGAAAAGTTTGGTAAAGAATGTTTTTTTTTTTTTTTTTTACAAGCGATCAGTTTAGTGTAGAATACATGCAATTAGATGCATCCAAAATTTACAGTAATTGTTAATAAAATCACACTTTTAAAGAGAGATGGAACGTAAATGTGGTGTTAATTTAATTATACTTTGGCACTGAACAACAGTAATGTAAATATTCCACTGAGCAGACCGTAGACACTTGAAGTAATTACTTAAAGGCTTCCTTTCAAAAATTCCCCCTTTTTATTAAATGCCTTTTAACATTAGTGCTGTCCTCCTGACAAATTAAATAAAATTTCATTACTCTTCCAGGCTTAATGGCAACAGATTGTCCATTTCTAGCCCCAGTTAACCCTTTCATTGATGTTTCATTACAGTGAAATGCAATTAGCAGTTTCTAGGTGATAAGGAGTTTAGACGGTATATGACAAGTTCAGGAAGAGAGTACAACGTTTGAATGCTATATATAAAATACTATGTCCGCATGAAATGTAGGTGTTTCTTGCTTTGACACACAGGCTATATATTTCCCATTGAAAGCAATGTGATGTATTCATTGAGTCTGTTTAAATGTTCAATTCTCCATTCGACTGAAAACTGTTTTGAATCTTTTAATTCTTTTTGCAATCTAATGTTGCGTAATTTTGAGGATCCATACTTGTTGGCTCCATCACCCCTTGAAATCTATCACATTATCTTATGAATCAACATCCAATATTCTTTTAGAAGGAACTAAATCTCTCCAAAATCCTAAGTTTTATAGTACATTATATTAATTAGATCTACACAGTGGTGCTTACAGATTATTGCAACTCTGCCACTTCCAGGCATCTAAACATGTTCTGCAAAGGCCCAGCAAAGTGATACCCCCACTTGGGGTTCCATAAACTTGCAGCTGAAGGTATTTACTTATCCACATTACTCAAATGTCCCAATTTAGACAGAACAAACTCAATTTTTGAGTTCTGTCCCGCCATCATGATTTTGTTCACTGTTTTTAATTACATCTCTTAGATAAATCATTGTTTTTTTTATATAATAATAATAATTTCTAGTAATGGCTTACAGGAAGCACCAAGTGTATAGGGAGTTCAAATGTCACAATGAGATAATTTTGCCCTAAACCTGCACAGTAGGGAACCTAGATGCAGGTGATGTACTGGAAAAACACACTAGATGGTCATTCTTATTGGATGGCAAAAATCAGCGTCTAATGGAACACTCCCAAACCTATGAAAAGATAATCACATTTACACTGGCGTAGGGGCCGGAGTAGAAAAACAATATAAATTGATACTTATCTCAAAAGATACAATGCGGCAGCCTCCCAGGTCACTACCCAGAAAAGATGACCTTTACACAGCAGAAATATAAGATAACAGAGAGTTGGGATACGGCTGCAAATCTACAACAAACAAAACACATACATAGTGTGATACAGTTTAAAAAACCAAATCGCATAAATGTAATGCACTCACAGGATTTCGTGAAAAATTAAGCTCTAGGGTGCCTCCCCGGATAGCAATGGGGGGCCAAATTATCCCTTCTGTAGTTCACCGATGGATACACAATGCAGGACTCCAGAAATGATGAAAAAAATAGCAGCTTTATTGGTAGGTGGAAAAAATACCACCAAACAATTAATAAAATAAAATATAAAATAAAATATAAAATGTCAAGAGGTCCTACGCGTTTCGTTCATTATATGTGAACTTCCTCAGGGACCATAAAGTAAAATAATCAGCACAGAGTAGTGACAAACATAAAAAGCAGCCTAATTCCCCATCCCCTCAGTCCCAAATATATAGGGCTACTCCCTGTGTCCATATTGGAATACATGGGCGTCTTCTTGTAGGGGCCGGAGTATCTGAGCACTTTATTGTTTTTAGGAGTTAAACCATTTGGCAATGGGTTAACCTTGAATTTGGGTTTTATGGCGCATGGATGTTTGCCTAACGACTTACATTCATCTCTGTACTGCAGTAAAAGGAAGGGTAACCTGGGTGGCCACAATCAGTTGTTGCTCTCAGGTTATCAATGGATGCCCATTGAGGAAAATAGTACATAACTGAATGAGAAAAACATTCTAGATAGAGTGAGTGAATCACAGGTGTAAATAGTAACTAGCAGGGACTTGAGAATATCATTTAGAGGAAAAGAAAATCATTTACAGTTATGTTGAGTGGTGTGCAGCAGGGATGTGGGAGTATAAATGGACCTTACAACATCTCTAACATCTGCAGTAAGATTGTGTAACAATCCATGTGATTAATTGAAGTTGTAGTCTATTCTACAATTTCTTCAAGCATGGTCATGATAATAGCAGATAGTCTTTGCAAATTATTAAGGTTTACTGACACTGACACAAATTCATCATCACTTTATATATGTTTTTATTTGTTTATGTTTTTGGTGTTGTGGGAAGTGAACTTTTTTTTTTTCCAAGGCTTCCTTTTACTCAATGTTCTTCTGAATCCTATTATCAGTGGGAACAATGGTATTCTTCTAGATTCCATTAGGTGAATGTAATTGTTGAGGTAAAAATCTAAATCAGTTTAAGTCATCACCTCTAGCTGCTGAAATGACCCTCTAATGCAAGCATGTCAAACTCAAAGGCTAAGACGGGCCAAATAAACAAGGTTTTCGTTTACGTCGGACGCAAAAAAACAAACTTCAGTTTCCACAGAAATGTAGGTTTATTCAGAAAAGTACAGTATAAAAAAAGTTGCCTAACTGACCCTGGATGTCCTCGCGCTGGTAGGGCTTCAAAATAAACAAAAGAGCGAAATTATTTTAAAGAGACATGCGTATGCATATAAACAACGTTTCAGTCCAACTACCTTAACATATTAAGAAATGTTTGGTAATGGGACTGAAATGGTGAATGCATGCTGTTGCAGAGCTGTAAAAAACAAATTACGTTATCTTGTTTATTTTAAAGTTCTATGAGTATGTTCTTCAATTTGGCTGAGATCATCAAAAGTTGGGAGGCTATTGTGCATGTGTGGCAAAAAGCTGCGCAGCCAAACAGCATCTCCATGGGGAACATTCAGAGCCTCCATGCAGACCCAATCTAACACACTGGCCATCCTCTCACTCTAATACATTGCTCCCAAATCCAACACACCCCTTCTCCCTCTACTCATCCACTCCACCATACACTGCCCCCTTCACCCAATCTAATACATTGCCCCTTAATCTAATACACTGCCCCTCCCCCTCCACTCTAATTGAACAGACTGCCACTCCCACCACTCTGCTTTAATACACTGTCCTCCCTCCCCCAATTTAACACACTACCTCCCACCACTCTAATACATTGGTCTCCTCCTTCCCTCAAATAAATACACTGCCCCCCTTCCCCAATTTAATACAATGGCACCCTGACTTCTCCAGATTAATACAATGCACCCTCCCTCCCATTACTACACTGCCACCACTCCCCATTTTAATACACTGCCCTCCCCTCCCCCAGGTTAATACACTGCCCCTTCCCTCTCTTAAATTAATACCCTGACCTCCCCCAAATTTAACACACTGCCCCCTCCCCCCCCACCACCACTCTGCACTGCCCTCCCCCCAATTTAACACCCTGGCCCCCTCCCTCCCTCAAATTAATATACTGGCCCCTTCCCTCCCCCAAATTATTAGTACCCCCTCCCACTCTTAAATTAATACAGTGCGCCCTCCTTCAAATTAATACACTGCTCTCCCTCTCCCAAGCCCCTCTTCTCCTACCTTACAATTTGCTTTCCATCCTCCAGTTCCAGCTCCAGCCCTGCTGAAGCAGGCCAGACGCTCCTCTGGCACTGCGAGCAGGATGGAAGGGGGAGTGGCTGCTCTGGTCTCCTCAGCAGACACACAGTCACTCTTCCCTCTTGTGGCCGGGAGAGCAAGAATCATGAAATATTTTTCCTGTCTTGCGGCTGGTTGCAGCCACAGCTGAAAGCGGCCCCAGGGCAGGCGGGCCGCAACTATATATACACTGAGAGCCACATGTTTGACACACTTGCTCTAATGCATTTGATGTTACAGTGTAATATATATATTGTTCCATCTGTGTATAGTGTATATTATACTGTGCAACATTTTTTTTGTTTGTTTTATAATTTTTAATGCACAAATGCTGCTTGAATCTATTAATAAATTAGCATGCAGCAATAGTTTTATTATTTTTTTTGCATGGAATCTACAGTGTATAGCCCAGTATAAATAAAAAAAGTGTGTTACTGTTTAGAAATGTCAACTTTCAGTATAGTCTAACGTCTTAGCGTGGAACGAAATATCTTCTATAGCTTTGGATTGCAACTTCCATAATTCTCAACTATCCTCTATTAACTATGGCAGCGACCAACGGATTTGGTAGTGCAACAACAGTTTAAGGGCCAGTGATGGACAATACTTGTGTAGGAATTTTATAGGTCAATTAGACCTTATTCATGGAGCAAATTTCCTGAGGTCGAGACTTGGGTGTGCTCTGCCTTACTTTCTTATTTATAAATTTACACTCACAAAAAGAACTCCTAGAGATAATGAGTATTTACTGTGCTAGAAATGTATGACACCTTATCTCTCTTACTTGCTTAAAGGACCACTATAGTGCCAGGAAAACATACTCGTTTTCCTGGCACTATAGTGCCCTGAGGATGCCCCCACCCCCAGGGTCACACTCCCACCTGGCTGGATGGAGAGGAAGGGGTTAAACTTACCTCTTTCTCCAGCGCCGGGCGGGGAGCTCTCCTCCTCCTCTCCGCCTCCTCTCCTCCTCTTCGGCTGAATGAAAGGGTTAACCCTAGCTGGACCAGGAACCCAGACCACTTAATTAAGCTGAAGTGGTCTGGGTGCCTATAGTGATCCTTTAAACTAATTTCCAATGACTATAATGGTTACAGTTCTTGACAGGTCTCTTCAACACCATTTACAGAGTCCTATTTTGTCCTATACGTTTCCCATGAAGATGTTATATAATGTTATTGTCCACATTATGTTTATTATGAGAAACTAAACCTATTCTAATTCTAATCCTGAATAATCTTCTGACATGATGTATAAAGTGACATAACTTTGTAATGAAAATAAATATTTCATTGCATGCAGATATACATTTCACAAAATATAAAATAAAATGGTAAGAAATACAACCCTCCTTTCCTGACCAGCGAGTTTGCATGTTCTGTCGGAAAACGTTCACTAATTTATAGATATGCAGTATTTATTTTCCATGTAATAATTTGTATACTCGATCTCTCGATACATATATCATGCAGACAAGTTTAAACAAAGTGAGGTCAGTAAAAGTAAAATTATGATTTGATTTTTATTTTACAAAACATATCAAATTATTATTTAATTTTTTTTTTTTTTTTAGATTTGTACCCTGTTGCAACGTTGGTAATTTTACAGTAATGTGTTAAAATGTCTCTGGACAAATCATTGGTAGTGATTATTGTCTGCTTCTAGAAGACCTGAATGGAACTCCAAAGTCTCAACAGTTGTAATTCTCAAGGTTAGAACGGGACATTCAAGGGCAGGGCCAAGTGTAATCGGCACTTAGATCATAGATTAATCTTATTTGCCATCTATTAGGTCTGATTTCTGCTTCCCTCTCTCCCTCCCTAAAGCCAGGATTATTGTGCTAGTTTAAGATAATGGATTCTAAGAGGAAAAAAAGGTCGTAGAGGCACTGAGATTTGGAAACCTAAGATAATATGATTAATCTAAAAGCTTCTTTCTAAAAAGAAGGGTCACACTTTCATATGGTTAATTGAGTGCAAAAGAAGGAGGTGGGCGGGGGATATAGAAATGTAAAAGGGGGAATAACTGTGAAGTGCTGGTGACAGAGTGAAGTATTAAAAAAGATGGTGATCGAGACAAGACATCTCAGAGATGTTATTGATTAAATCTCTGCGAATGTTCTGCTATTTCCAAAATTAGTTCTGCAATTGAGTAAAACACTGCCGATCTGTAGGCATCTTGTAAGGAATAGAAATGTTAAAAGCTTGCTTCTTACTTAGCAATATGTATATAGACTGGAATAAACAAAAAGTGAAACAAATAACGCAAGGCACAACATTAACCATGTGAATGGCATGCCACAAACATTAAACAAAAATGTAAGGAACAATCGCAAAATGTGTTTGCCCAGCTAAAATACATAAACATAAACATACAACCAACACAAGACAGAAGTGAACAACTCTCAGCCTGGCCAAGTCGACACCAAGCTTAACTAGGACTTTTGGATCAATCATTTGATATTTCTGACATTTCTGAAATGTGTTAAATAGACACAATGCCAACATTTGGGAAATGCAATACATATGGAAAAATACATCTAGAAAATTCTCAGGCTTGAATCTCATTTAAAATATTGAGAGGGACTGCATTAGACGACTCAAGTCATATTGGCCTACTGTTAGCAAAGAGTTCATTACTAGTGATGTCCCGAACTGTTCGCCAGGATTGTTCATGGCGAACGCGTCGGGCGAACATATGCGATGGTCGGTCCGCCCCCTATTAATCATGGAGGTGGGAGGGTCTGGGAGGGAGGGTCTGCTGCTGATTGGCTATAATGTGTCTGCTGACTGTGAGGTACAGGGTCAAAGTTTACTCAATGATGACGAATAGGGGGCGGACCGACCATCGCATATGTTCGCCCGCCGGGTTCGCCACGAACAAGCTATGTTCGCCGGCAAACGGTTCCTGGCGAACAGTTCGGGACATCACTACTCATTACCCTATCTGTGCTGCTCTTCTGTAGTAACACAACTGAGTAAAGACAAAGGAAGGGTCTGGATGGCAGATGAAGTAGGCTGAGTGCAGACAGCTGAGCTATGGGGATATAAATCTGAGAGGACAGAGGGAGAAGGGAAAGAAGAGAGGGAACAGGTCACACATGTGGGAGAGGAGGGCGAGCAGGGTAGATAGTCGGGAGATGAGGGAGTGGGAAAGTCTTGCAAGTGTGAGTGGGGAGGGCATGCCAGCCACATATGTAAAAGAAGAAGGAGAGAGCAGAGTTTAATGGTTAAAGAGGAAAGGCTATAAGGTGAAACATGTTCATACTCGCACAAACACACACCTGTGTGAGGAGTTACTGACACTTTTACAGCATTTTCTGAAAACCCACTGGATACCAAGGATTTATTACTGGGTGAATTTGATACATAATACAGATGCAAGTGATAAAGAGGTGTTTTGTCATTTTATATAAGGACACTTGGATCATATGCTTTTGAGTTCCTGTGTGGTATGATGTCTGTAGAAAAATAAAACCTATACCGTATATTCATTTAATTCAGTACCATGGACAGGGTACCTCAATCTTTTGCAATATACAGTAAAATTGAAAGACAAAAAAAAATATCTAAATAAAATATATATATTCATTTACAATTTCGTTTTGTTTTCTGTATATGTGATACATTGCAGAGGCTCTTTGGTACATACGTTAGGGTTACAGTGAGAAACATCCAGGAAATATAATAATCCAAACAAGTGGCACACATGCACTTTACATTGCTCAAAACACTCCACACTTCTTATACAATTGTATATGGCCCATAGATAGGCCATAGATAGGCTGTGGAACCAATTGTTATGTGATATTAATGAGGTCAGGTCCTGGTGTTTTTCCCCCCTTCCCCTGTGTGTTCCCCTGTTCACTTATGTTGTGTATTTTACCCCAGCCTTCTCTCTGGGCTCTAGATTTTGTCATGCTTATCCTCAGATAAACTATATACTCCTTCTGTCAATCAAAGGGAAATTGCGTTTTCAGTGTTACCACAAACTCATTAGGGGCTGTCACAGGGAGTTCCTGAGTCTTAGCTTTATAACAGGAGTTTAGAATAGGTGCCTGGATAGAGAGGATTGGATATCAGTTAGTAATAGCAAAATGTGAAAGGCAAATTACTGCCATTTTGTGTTCTGCTGTTGGAGCACTGAATCTAATAATACCAGGGTCTTGTTTGACAATAATAATATCTGTTGGATTCAATAATTTGTCCCCTTTACTGTTCATCAGAAATGGAATTTTGGTCTCTTGGGCTTTATATTTTAATTTTGAGGCTTGGGACTTTGCTGCTTTATTCTGTTAAGAGTGGTACTGGTACCCCAATTTACTCAGATGCCTTTCTGTCACTTGTAATTGTAATTCCTCTAGGTCTTGACTTACTACTCTTCTTTTATCCTTTTTTGTTTTTTGCACCCTTTTGGCTCTTCTGATTTTTTTTTTTTTCTAAATCTTTTTCAGCAGACAAAATTCGACAAAATACTGCAAAATATATATATATATATATATATATAATGTTTATGTTTTGGTTTATTTGATTCCTTTTCTGGAATCTTTTTCATTAACGAAAGTGGGCAACCTGCATCCTTCATATCTTCATACTCATCATCATAGTCCACAATGTACTCTGCCAAACAGGGTCAAAATTCTAAATTAATTTCACGTTTAAAGGGTTACACCAAACACCATGGCAACTTCAGTGATTTGAAGTGGTCATAGTGCATGTCGCCTGTATGAGCAGGGTTTCACTGCGAAATGCTACACATACAGGGTGTATCTCCTCTGCTGCCAGAGGTGTAATTCCATCTCTAGCAGCATCTTATTCTCAAAATAAGAGGTCCGGGCTGGCTAATTTCCGTTCTGTACATGTTTGGCATCGATCATCAGCACTCATAGCATGCTGGCAACAGATAGCCAATCTACCACCCATTTTCTGACATCTGTCTGGGGGGAGTGACATCAGCAAAGAAGGATCTGCCTGAGCGAGAACTGGAATGGAGGTGAGTTTTAACTATTTCCTTTGTTTTTTGGAGGGATGGGTAGGACCAGAAACAGTTTCTTAAAACAACGTTTTTAGCTTGGATTAACCCTTTGAGGCCAAAATATGCAACGTGGGAAAATTCTCAGTCTGCTATGCGTCCAGTTCAGCTACTTTGGCCTTAAAGTTGAAAATCAGTTTGAATTCATGTTGAATTCCAGGGGATTCTTACTTTAGTAAATAACCCTTAGTGTTGCGGAATGATTGTGTTCTCTTTATTTCTCCATCTTTGTCCATTTAACCCCTTAAGGACCAGACTTCTGGAATAAAAGGGAATCATGACATGTCACACATGTCATGTGTCCTTAAGGGGTTAAAGGATATTATTCAGGAAGGGATGATTGGTACCCAACAAATATATTGGTAATTATGCAGGATTATCGCTGTAAACTACACAATTAATATGCAGTCCACACAGAAGCATGTAATGTATAATCTATCCCCCGCAACAAATTCATCTTGCTTGTAGGAATTGTGGTATCCCACTGTGCCAAATAAATTCTGATGCATAAGAAGTCTGACAGACTTTGCAATAGGCAGGTAAGGACTTAACCATAGATTGACGTTTCCTCTAAGTGTTGGAATCCATTCTTTGTTTTTTTCTATTTTTGGGAGCTATATAGAAAGGAGTCCATTGTTTTCATTTTTTTTTTGTAAATCTTTATTTTTGCAGTGCTTAAGGTAGTTACAGGCTTTCATATGGTACCCCAACGCATTCCATATGTAGGTTTCAAAACAGTTGTTACATTGGGTAATAGATAAACAGAGCACATTCTTTTTTTTTTTTTTTGAGTAGTTAATACAAAAGGATATCGATCGATTAGGAACATTTCTTTAACATGTACGTTGAGTGTCCTCGTTTTAAAGTATCTTCCATAAATTTAATGTCTAGCTAGGTACACGATAATTTAGCCGTTGTTTAGATTATCGAGTAGCGTGAACATTTAAGCATGCATTGCAACCAACATGTATAAACACGTTTGATTTAGTAGCTTGAAGTAAGCGTTAGTAATATGAACATGCCTAACTACGCCTATCTGTGCTTGAGAGAGGGGCATGCGTTCCATATATAGACATCTAAGTTGATTAGTCTTATAGCTCTCCTCTATAAAGTGAAATGTCTAGCTAGGTACACGGTATTTTAGCAGTTGTTTAGATGATCGAGTAGCGTGAACATTTAAGCATACAATACAACTAACATGTATAAACAACATTTTTAAACATTGGTAGATTGGTATCGGGGCTGAACAAGTTAGGAGAGTCACCACTGTACAAAGCGTAAAAGGCATTTTAGTGTACTGCACGATTTTGTAGAAGTGGTATAAGGTACAAGCTGGTCCTGGCATGTCTAGTAAGAATATTTATGGTACACATCTAAGTCATACAGGCAAGTTCCTAGACATGTGATTATTAAACAATAAAGTTAGTTATAAAACAAGCTTATGGTTAGTAACTAGCTATAGTTAGGTAGTTTTATACGTTTATATTATTTGAGTGAGAGTAGAGGAGGCAGTCCATGTGAGTGAGCAACAGTAAGGGCTTAACGAAGCCACAATTTAGCCACAACAAAACAGCGAGCACTTTATATTAGGCTACACGCCGGCTATATGAGTAAACAATATTTGTAAAACAGTGCACCGGTTAGTATATAAATGAATAGAACACATTATAAAGGTGCTGCGCAAAGCCATGTGAGGAG
Organism: Pelobates fuscus; assembly: GCF_036172605.1. Classification (NCBI taxonomy): domain Eukaryota; kingdom Metazoa; phylum Chordata; class Amphibia; order Anura; family Pelobatidae; genus Pelobates; species Pelobates fuscus. Next base: position 306,656,479 of record NC_086319.1, on the reverse strand, counting down.
TGCGTTTTAGGCAACTAGATCAACAGTATCTGCGTGAGAGAGTCTCAGTGCGAGTGTGTAGGGCTTATGCACCCATCTCCCGACCTGCCTGCATCTCGCAGTGGGGGGTCTGGTGCCTTGTTGGTGTGGTCAGTTCAGCCTATACCCCGCTTGCCCAGGGGTGTTGTAGTTGGAAGAGGTGTCTGGTTCTGAGCCACTGTTGTCGTCAGTGTGTGAGGTAGGTCGATTACTTGAGGATGAGTTCTCGGAGGTGCTGTGGGAGCTCGGCAAGAATCCGCTGTATTTCTCCGCGGTCTCTTGTGTGGGTTCTCCACATGGTGGGTGCAGGTCTTCCGGAGCGTAGTGAGACTGCAGAGTCTCTGTTTGGGGGTAAGAGGACTCACCGCTGGTCTGGGTCTGCTGGGTCGAGATTTGTGTCGGGTTGTCAGCCCCTTCTTTCCCGCCTTTCTAGTTTCCTGTAAGGTACACGTTTGTTGAGTTAGGTCGATGTTCCAGTTGCTATGGGTTCGAGTGTCGGCATGAGTGCCTTGTGGTTCCCCTGGCCGTTTTGTCGGTCGCTGTTGTCTGCAGTGCTGGGTGGCCATTTTGGGGATTTGAGGCAGAGGCCCATAGTATCGGCGCCGGGTGACCTGGCGGACCCAGGGGGCTACCGTTCTCACCGCTTGTCTGAGGGTTAGACCTCGGTTGCATAGAATCGCCCAGAAGCTCTGACACTGCCGATCGAACGCATTCAGGGGCCAAGTGGCTGGCTTGGTGCCTGTGTCCATTGCTGTGGTGTGCCGCCGGGCCGCCATCATGGGCGCAGCTCCTCCGCGTGCGATGACTCTATTTCCAGAGGGGCTTCGAGGTGATGGCCAGTGGGGACCGGGATGACCCCCACCGGTCTAGAGGGGGGGGGGGGGTACGAGTAGAGTGTGTCTGCTGGACGCACCAGTCGGCAGGGAAGTCGGCCGTCCTTCCCCCTCCTAGCCGTCTGCAGGCCTCAACTTGCTGCCGCGGTTAACGGTGCTGTAGGCTTCTGAAAAAGGTACCTGCCGGTTCGTCGCCGTGTACCCAGACTATTTAGCCCAGTGTGGCATCAGTCGTTGGGAGGTTTCTGGGTTTTTCCCCGAGAAAACCCATCTATCGGTCGGGAGCTCATACAGCACGCGTCCGCTCCGCTCAGAGTTCAAGCTCCGCCCCCCCCCATTGTTTTCATTTTACAAAATAATGCACAAAGCCAATGTTACACTGTTAAATATCTTATCGTGACCACAAGAATAAAACGTCCCAAAATCTGTTAAACTCTGTGAAAATAAGTACAACACTGCTTCAAAGTTATCATATAGTCAATAATAAAATGTATATTTTTTTCTACAAATCTTGAAGTTCAAATCTGTTTGGGTAAGCAGGTTTAACCCCTTAAGGAATGAGCCAATTGTACAAGTTGAGATCAAAACAAAACGTAAACAAAACCTTGAATTTGCGCTATATGTCTGTTCAACCAGAATTCACCTCTTTCATATTGTATGCACCCATATTTATCATAAAATAATTTGTTCATGAGAAACAGAGCTTTCATGTCACATGTATATTAAACATAATTACATTTTTAAAATTATTTTTATTTATATATAGCAAGGACCCCGCGATCACATGGCCGGGGGGGCCGGATCAGGCAGACCCCAGGATCGTGACCACTGATCTTTATAAAACGTACTCTAACTCAAAAAGTTTTTTAATAATTAAAATAAAATTCAAGCAGACAGAGTGTTGTCTTTGATTAACCCCTTAAGGAAAGCGGGTGTTCTATGCCGTCCTTTTTGGTGCAGTCCTAAACGCCCGCCGTCCTCAAGGGGTTAATCAAGAACAACATTCTGTCTGTTTACTTTTTTTTTAAAACAAACTTTTTGACTCAGAACACAAGTTTTATAAAGATATTTTCTATTCACCTTGGAAACAGTCAGATAGACTGGATCATTTCAACAAGTGCCAAACTCGGCGGGTAGCATTGCTGTGGTCAAAAGGTCTGTAATAATAACTCATGATCATGGTAAAGACTGCATTAGAAAGTCACAAAGCCCACTTTTCAGATGTTCTATCCAGATTTATAAAGTAATGAGTGTGCATGAATAAATTAATCATGTCTATGATAATAGTGCATGCTCTGATATATAATATGGATACTATATCAAGAACCATGGAATAATATTTATAACTTCCTTTTATGATGGAATTTTAGAGTTATAACCATAAGTGTTTCACAGCACATTACATTAGGGCAGCGGTTCCCAAAGACACTGAGGGGTGCCGTCAGATATTTTGCCTCCCTCACATCTGCTGGCTCTGCAGGACCGGAGGGGAGATCAGATATCTCCCCCTCCGGCCTGCTAGCACTGTAATGCTGGTAGCCGGCAGGGGAGGGAAAGAGGACCCGGGGAGCTCTAACCTGCAGCTCTGCCGGGTTCTCGTCTCGCGAGCTCGGAGTGTTGCCGTGATTACTATGGCAACGCTTCCAATCTCACGAGGGTAAGCTCTAGCAGCTCCTGAGGCTGCTAGAGTTCACTCTCACCACCTAGACCACCAGGGCTTCCCCACCGGACCACCGGGGATTGTCTTGCACTGTCCCCCCTCCCAGGCAAAGGTAAGCAGGGACAGGGAATATCAAAATAAAAAAATTAAAAAAATGAAAATTTCAAAATATTTATATATTTATTAATCTACCCTCCAACCCCACAGACCCACAATAATTCTCCCTTATACACACACTGCCCCCATACAAACACACTGCCCCCCATACACACACACACTGCCCCTCATACACACACACATACAAACATTGCCCCCATACACACACACACACACACACTGCCCCCATACATCACTGCTCCCACCATACACACACACACTACCCCCCATACTCACCCACACACACACCGCTCCCCATAAACACACACTGCCCCATACGCACACACTGCCCCATACACCCACACTGCCCCCTGATACGCACACACTGCCCCCTATATGCACAAACTGCTCCCCATAGTCACACAACGTACCACACACACTGCCCCCTCACACACAATGCCTCCATCAAACCCACTCTGCCCCCCCACACACATTGTACCCATCAATACACACACTAAACCCCTCACACACACACTATTCTTAAACAGTTTGACCACTTATCCTGGGGGGGCACCACAACACTCCTGGCACCATAACCATAGTGGTTATTGTGTCTGGATTGTTACAGGGGCCCAATATATGCTGCAGCGCTGTACATGTATACAACCTAGATTTTTTTTTTTTACTTGGGGCGCCTTGGAAAAATACTGCAATATTAAGTGCGCCTTGAACCAAAAAATGTGGGAACTACTGCATTAGGGTGTGCCCCCAGGGAAAATTACCATCTAAATTAAAAAAAAAAAAAAAAAAAAAATTCTTCAAAACTAAATTCTTCAAAACTAATCCAAACTCACCCAAAAGTGACTTAGTGACCGAGATAGGGGACACAACTTATAGTTTGGCCCTACATTAGGGTGTGCTTAGGCACATCTGACAAACTCCCCGTGCACACCTGTGGTTATAAGCTAAAGTGACTTACTGCATTTTACTATTACTTAGTACATTTAAATATTTCATAGCAATTCAAATCACACCATTTGCCTCTTTATTTTGGGCTCAAATGTATGTCCCTATATGAGCAAACCAGTATAATACAAAAGTCCTTAAATAAAATTAAGACCTGTCTCACATACACAGGATTGATGCGGTATTCCACTGGAAGTTTCAAAAAAGTTACCAAATCCCCTCAAACTGAGAATATGGTACACATTCTTCCTTACAGCTGTATGGCATATCAAGATCATGGATTTAGAAATACTGTTTGTAGGTAGACTCCAGGTCCAGTTGGATACCGCTCTTCAACCCCAGGCTTGGGCTAAGAAGAGTAGGTGTCCCCCCAGGAACCCGTAGTCAAGGAAAAAGAAGTCACCGGGTTGTACTAGTACACAGGGGGTAACCCTAATAAGAATTTTAAACAAAAGAAAATGAAAAACGCTAATTCCCCAACACAAACACCCTGATGGGTGCTGTGCCAGGAAAAAGAAGTACAACCCTGTAGAAATGTACTAATTACTCAAAAAATATATACACAACATTATTTATTAGTAAAGCTAAAACACATAGCCTCCTTGCTAATAGGTACTCAAGGTGGGTAGGTATCAGTGCCTAAATAAAGTCTAAAGGCAACTATCCAGGATAGATAAGGAGAAAAAGCTGCAATAGAGGTATTATTTAGGTAGCTTCTAGCTGTTAGTATGCGGGAATAGGTGGAAAGGTATCTGGATCCTATATGGGTGTGTTGTATATAGATGGGGAGCTTTTATGCCTGCCTGATACACATTATAGGGTTCTTAGATACTCTCTTTACCTTACCTAGAGTAGGTTGAATACCTCTATTGCAGCTTTTTCTCCTTATCTATCCCGGATAGTTGCCTTTAGACTTTATTTAGGCACTGATCTTCACGTTGCATCTGGGTCTTTAGCATTCTAGGTATATTTTCCAGGGTTGCCAGATCTTTGTAAACGCTGACTTGGTGTTTCTAACCTGGGCTGTTAGTTTTTCCTTAAGGCAGTTATCTTTTATTTTGAGAATGACCTGGTCCATGGTGAGTATGGTGGTTTTGAGCCATGATTGGGCTATTGCCCGTCTTGCTGCTAATGTGATATTATTGTGCAGCTTTTGTTCTTTGGTGGTCTCGCTTGTTACCAGTCTGGATAGCAGAAACGTCCAGGGCTCTACATCTATTTGTCTTTGCATCACCTCCGTAAGGAGGTCCCTGACTACAACCCAGAATCTAGCTTTTTTTTGGGCAGGTCCACCACATGTGTATAATTACAATATCATTCTTACTAAACTGATTTGTACCAAGTTGCTAATGTTGTGTTCATTTAATTCCATCACTTGGTTTATGAATCATCAAACCTTACAACAAACCTTTAAACAAGTCAATGCCTGGTTTAGGGCTATACAGTTGTAGGCTATTTAGTGGAGAGTAGTGAATTTGCTCTGGCCACTATACAGTAACACGCCCTACATTTTCTTCTGTGAAGTAGAGGAGAACTATCCAGTTGCTCATGTACACCCAGTACCTTTTTACACTGCACTTTTGTATTTTCTTCATACATTTTATTTCTTCTTTTATTGAATATTCTGGTAAATATAATTTGGACTTGTGCCAGAATCCCGGCTAATGTATCATTCCACCTAGCATGATGTTTTTCATTGCCTCCCTCTCTTGAAAAGAATAAAGCTTAAATATGTCAGTCTAAATGTACCTAATTTTATCAAAATATACATGTGCTCTTTACAATAGAATATATTTGGTGCAATATGCCAGTATATTATAACTGTAAAAAAGAACTAATGAACTGATGAGATGCATATGGGAAAGAATGGAAACACTAATTTTGACTGACAGTATGCAGCGATATTCAGAAATATTGTTTAAGGTCATAAAGAAATTATGATAAAGGGCTTGCCCTTTTTCCCGGAGGGTAGCAGAGCAGGAAGGTCATTCCTCAAAGTCTCTTATATCCTATCCCTAATTACCTTTCAGCTTTCTAGGTCCTCTTTTTAATGTTGATATTCCTTGTATGTTCTGCATTATCTACATATTGCTAAAGCTTTGGGTGAGCCCAGACAGGGCAAAGAACAATATAATTATGGTCACTGTATTGGTGGGCATTCTGGGGGGTCAAGTCCTGGGTCCATACTGGAAAGCAACCTTGACTAAAGCTCAGGGCAAAAAAGTTGGGGGAACTATTTGTCACAATGTACAGCAACTGGATATGTATATAACATGTTGTGTTATTCATATATTTGGTTTGATAGTTTTGGTTCATCATAGGTGACATTAGTCAACATCCAGTTGAATGTGTCTTACTAGAATTGAGATATTGGAGATTGGGAAGGTTTTAGATTTAAGAAATCACGAGATTCAAGTTACATTTGTTACAATACTATTGTTTACAATACTAGGTTACTGAATAATTTCTGTCATATACATACGTATGGTCTCTTTGGCTTTCATTTGCTGACAAATAAAGATACAATGAAACCTGGCTATATGAAGGACAATGACACATCAATGGTATATGTCCATTGTTGCCAATGAGATTGACAAGAGTGAGTTCACATGCAGCACGTTTTTCACACCAGTAGAATGTTATGAATTTATGCCTTTCCAAAGAAGAGTGAATATTCAAAACAGTTAGTGTATTTACGGAGGGGAGTGAAGAATATTTGTTAATATAATCTCTTTTAGCAGATATTTAAGAATAGGGCAGTCAGCTGAGCGGAAAATCAATGTATAAATTACATTTTTCAAAAATGTTAATTTATTCTCTGACAATACTGCGTGTTATCAGCTTATCACTCCAGAAGAGCAGATGATGCTCACGTGATGCTTATGTGAACCTTATGAATTTATCGTTAGTCCAGTGGAATGTACTATGCAGCTTTTAGCCTCCCATTACCCATGACCAGCTGATAATTAATTTTTATAATTATCATTTTATCTGCGTACAATTTGCAATCAAACAATAATAATTGAATCAAAATATAAACTACGATATATCATATTATAATTATAAAACACATTAATGTAATAATAATAGTAGTATGTATGTTAGTTGTATAAATAAACCATGATATTAACTACAATCAGAATGATATTAGGAATATAGGAGAGCTTTTTGGGAAACAGCAGTACAGATCCTTTCGTAGAGCTGATTGCTCAAGCGAACATTTATTTTTAAGTTAAAGGCTTTCCAAGATGACCATAGAGTGATTAAGGTTTAATATGATATTATAGGGTATGTTTATTCAACAGCAGGACAGCATGTCATTTCTAAATGACTGACATGAGCTTAACAACGAAGAGCACTCAACTTATGCTCTGCAAGCTATAGGAGGCATTTCTAGTCAAACATGAAGAAAATTAATATGAGCCACTGTGCCCCTTTAATCTGCTGGTGTCATAAAGCAATAAGCAGAGTGACCCTAGTAATGTCTGGCCCAGGCATTGTACTGAATTTACATTGTAGAGAACAGTGAAATGTTATGTGATAGGCTTATTAATAAATGTATTCCTCAGCTTTCTTTCTGGAAAATACCCACCTTTGTTCAAGACTATAATTCTGGATGCATAATGGAGAAAGTATTAACCACAACTACTTATAAAATGCATTATAATAATTCATAAAATATTAATATATAATTTATTAATATGAATATATTAATATATTCATAAAATGATATATTAATATTATATGTATGAAAAATTACAATTTTAGATAGATAGATGTGATTTAAAAAAAAATAAAAAAATTTTTTAACCAGTACAAAGACTATAATCACAAAGTTTGAGGTTGAAATTAGTAATGCAAATAAATTGTATACAGATGCCAAGTACGAGTATAGTGCAAAATAGTAAAGTACTCTAACACCCCGGTGGGGTCCCCTTAACCTTCACCAATAATAGAATACACAAACAGAAAAATAAGGTGGAGTATCTTACATGCACTAATAAGATGATTATTTACATAGGTACATTCCTATAATAAAGCCTATGGGAAGAAAAAATAGCAGATAATAGTGCAATATCGCCTATACTCTGTATTTTCTTGTCCAAATATTGGTTTTACGAATGCAAACTCACAAGAGTGGAGCCACTATTTGCTGGGCTCAAATAATACGCCTTATGGGATGTATAGGGTCCCACTCCTTCCTCTGTATTCCAGGATCCTTATGTAGAGAGATCACAGATGTGCAGATGGAGTATAGTAAAGTGCTTTAATATTAAAGTGCACAATAAAAGGTAATACAATAAAATAAAACAATGCTGGTAAGTCCTTAAAATATAGTTATTTTAGTCCTTGTAGCAAAACACGTTTCACCCCTTCAAGGGGCTTCCTCAGTTGCTGATCTTCTTACTAAACCTTTGTTAGTCCTTTTAAATGCCATCTCTTACCGCTTTTTTCCTTTGTTTCCGGTCGCCATTACTTCCGGTTTCCAGTTTCTGGTCTATGCGTTCCACCCTCGGAACGCATGAATGCCATACATTGGAAAGATCTCATGACCTCGTCACTTCCAGTTTCATATTTGTGCGTTCCACCGTTGGAACGCATCGATATCTCACGTTGATTTTTCCTCATTTCTCGTTGGGACACTCTTTACACCTCTCATATGTAGTAGTCCTAATGTGTGTGCAGTCCCACTTATTTATATTGCGCACACAAGCGCTAATATTGTCTGTATATCGAATTGAAATAGCTCACACATACAAAAGAAGGAGAGGAGAAAGGGGAGAAGAAAAAAACTAATCAGTCTAAAAAGAGATACCAGAAAGTGTTTTAAATATATACTAAAATAATCTCAATTTAAATTTTTAAAGGAATACAGTCTAAAAAAATATAGGTTTACATAAAAGTATATACACACATATATTTAAAAATATATATATTCCAATGAAAGACTACTCTATCAGACTGCATAACAATTTAAATAAGTATTATAAAGTATAAAAATTAAAATTGGAAAAAGGCAAAATTTAAAGTAATTTAAAATGGATCTAATAAAATGTACCCAATAGGGAATAAAAAGACATACACATAAATTAGAAGTGGCACACCTCAAAATCAGTATTAAGACCGTGAGGAGATAGTGTGTTAAAATCAAATATAAATTTCATTTCTTCTTTACCTAACTTGCGTATATAATCCCCCCCCCCCTCCAGTCTCTTTTAACCTCTTTTAAAGCACAAAAGAATAGTTCCCCTGGATTCTGATTGTGTACCATTTTATAATGCACCGGAACACTATGAGTTTCCAACCCATTCTTAATATTTCTAACGTGTTCCCCTATTCTTATTTTAAGGGGTCTAATAGTTCTGCCTATATATAGTAAATCACATGGACATTTCAAGATATATATCACTCCTTTCGTGTGGCAGGTTAGATGATCTTTTATGCAATAAGGTTTCTTAATAATATGTCCTATATCTGTTAGATGCCTTTTTTTACTATTAATCGTTCTACAGGGAAGACACATTCCACATCCATAAAATCCTTTCAAGTTCTGTAAAACCTTTGGGCTAAGGTAACTTTTAACTAAAATGTTCTTAAAATTACTTGCACCTCTATATATAATTTTAGGTTCAGATTTTAAAAGCTTATTTAAGATAAGGTCATCTTGTAATAAATGCCAATATTTTTTGATAGTTCTCTTTACTTGTTTATTTCGTCCATTATAACTACAGACGAAGAGTATGTCACTGGTATTTATCTGCTCTTTTTTTGGTTTATATTTGATAAGTTCCTTTCTCGGTACTTTCCTTACTTCCTCCAAATTCTTCTCTAGAGCCTCTCTATTGTATCCTTTCTCTATAAATTGTTGCTTAATATAATTTGCCTGTTCCATATAGTCTGAATCTTTTTTACAGTTTCTTCGTATCCTTAGGAATTGGCCTCTGGGTGCGTTTTCAAGCCATGGGTTTTGATGACAACTATTCCTTTATATATAGCCATTCACATCTACTGGTTTAAAAGAACTCCTAGTGCTAATCCTCTCATCTTCTATGTAGATGTTCAAATCCAAAAAGTTTATCTCTATCTCACTACTGCAACTTGTTAGGCGAATCCCCCAGGCATTGAGATTGAGGTAGGTGATAAAATGATTTAAATCTTCTTGGTTACCTGTCCAAATAAAAAAGATATCATCTATGAAACGGCAGTAGGACACCAAGCTTGCCCCCCATTCATGGCCCTGGGTAACAAACAACTCCTCCCAAAAGGCCATGAATACATTTGCGTAACTGGGGGCAAACTTGGTGCCCATCATCGTTCCACATATTTGCAAATAAAAATCGCCTTCAAACCAAAAAACATTGTTGGTTAAAATGAGAAAAATACCCTCTAAAATAAATTAAATCTGTTCTATTTTAAAATCTGATCTGGATAAAAATGACGTACTGCTGCCATCCCTTTGTCGTGTGGTATTATACTATAGAGAGAGGTAACATCACAGGTTACTAATGAGTAACCCTGCCGCCAAGTGGAATCTTCTAAAATTTGTAAGACATGTATCGTGTCTTTAAGGTACGATGGATTTTTCGAGACTAGAGGTTGTAAAAGAGTGTCTATATACTCCGATACTCGTGTGGAGATGGAGTCTATTCCTGATATTATAGGTCTACTAGGGGGCTTCGTGGTATTTTTATGCACTTTTGGGAGATGATAAAAAACTGGAATTTTCGGGTTGGCTACAAAAATATATTCTGCTTCTTTCTCATTTAATATCTTTAATTCCTTCCCTTTTTCTATATATTCCTTGAACTTAGTGGTAATCTGCTTTAAAGGATTTTGTGTGAGGTTTTTGTATGTTGAAGAATCTGATAAAATTCTTATAGCTTCCTCCAAGTACTGAGATTTATTAAACATCACTACCCCCCCTCCTTTATCCGCTGGTTTCACTACAAGGTCTGTGTTGTCTCTTATATCTTTCAGTGCTTTCTTCTCTCCTACAGTCAAATTTTGCTGGTACTTATTCACTTTTGTAAATTTACCTACTTCTTTCATGACCATTTTTTCAAACGTTTTTATTTCATGAGAAATTAAATGGCGCGGAAAAAATTCTGATTTCTTTTCCAAAGATGTGTGCTTGTACTCGTCCATATTCTCCTTAGGTACTTGCTCTATTCTATTGTAAAATAATTTCTTTAAACATAGTTTCCTAATAAAATGATTCAGATCTACAAAGAAGTTAAAAGCATTAAAATCCATGGTAGGGGCAAATTTAAGACCTTTCTTTAAAATACGTATGTGTTCCATTGTTAGTGGTTCATCTGCAAGATTAAAAATTCCATCTACATTGACGTTTTCCCCCTCTTCTCTCTGTGACTCCTTCCTGTCTCTTCTCTGTCTTCTTCTTCTTCTATTGATCTTTGTCTTTTCCCCTGTATATCCCACAATTGTGGGTCGTTTGCCCACTTTCTGCTGTTTTGAATCAGGTCCCTCCGAAAAAAAGAGGGTGACGGGGGAGTGTCTGGGGGTAAAGATTTGCTTGTACTTCTATTCATTGTTAAGTTTAATTCTGGTCTTTCATTAAGAGTCTGTCTCGAGTCTACTACTTTACCTGTTCTAATTTTATGGTAGTTTAAAGTACCTTCCTTCACTGCTTCACTGTATGTTTTAGATTTAGTCACATTGGGGTGCCTTCCTACTTCATGTGTTTCGGTTTTATCCCTACTTGTATGGTATTCAGTGACTTTTGTGTGTCTCTCTTTGTTATATATTTTATTCCTAATAGGTGTAGTATGTTTGTTATATAAAACTGGTGTGGATTGTGAATCATGTCTTCTCCTATTTGTTTAACACTCTCTTATTATCACACTCCTCTCCTGTTGGGTATCTGTTTAGTGGTTCTCTTTCCCTTCTCATATTTTCCCTAATCCTTCCCTTGGAGGCCCTGCGTTCCAATCTATTATGGTTATTCCTTCTCCAATTTTGCGAGTTATATGTATCATGGGTGGGTTTTGCTACAAGGACTAAAAGAACTATATTTTAAGGACTTACCAGCAGAGACTGTAAGGTCTTTTATTGTTTTATTTTATTGTATTACCTTTTATTGTGCACTTTAATATTAAAGCACTTTACTATACTCCATCTGCATATCTGTGATCTCTCTACATAAGGATCCTGGAATACAGAGGAGGGAGTGGGACCCTATACATCCCATAAGGCTTATTATTTGAGCCCAGCAAATAGTGGCTCCACTCTTGTGAGTTTGCATTCATAAAACCAATATTTGGACAAGAAAATACAGAGTATAGGCGATATGGCACTATTATCTGCTATTTTTCTCTTCCCATAGGCTTTATTATAGGAATGTACCTATGTAAAGAATCATCTTATTAGTGCATGCAAGATACTCCACCTTATTTTTCTGTTTGAGGTTGAAATTAGCATGAAATATTATTTTTCCCCCAAAGCTATCTAAGGAACCTGAAGCTAGTTACAATAGGGGTATTACTCCTCTGTTCATATGGAGCGTTAGGCTATATCAATATGCGATCTATCTATCTATCTATCTATCTAACCATTGTGGTTTAACGTCCAGCTCCATCTGACCCTGATCAGATGTCATCCAAGGACACAAGGTATGCTTTCCAAGGTAACCAGACCTTATTGCGTGCTGCAGATGTTCCTGCAAGTTTAGCGGACATATCATGGACACAGATGATTTTGTGTAAAATGAATCCAACTCAGCGGACCTCGTCTCTTCATTTTTTCTCTTTTTACTTATAATATATTATCATTTTATGTTATTTCAATAGCTCCAATTGCTATTTCCTGCAGAGAGAGACACCACACCTGAGTGTCTGACAATTTATTTAAATGCATCCTGCAATTCTTTAAACTACATGTAAAACACATGCTTAGATGTAATTGCCTTAAATAAGCATGTAAAAAAAGTTTAAACCAAAATAAGCTGTTTAAATAAATATGATCTTCATCTTGAAGCTTGAGCCAGCTAACTTTATTACCTCTGATTTCCTGGCAGCCGCTGGAAAAAGGTCACAAAATAAACTGCACTTATTCCTCATTGCAGGAAAACAATAAGTCATCTTGGCGCCCATTATTTACTAAATTGTCTTCATTTTTTTTCACCTGCTGGGCTTTCTGCAACAAAGATTAATAATACCATAAAACTGCACTAGATGCTTTCAAATACACTGATGTTTGACACTTGGATGGCTTCTGTGAAGGTGCAGTATAGCACTTAACTCTTTAGGAGCTGGAGAGAAGGCGTAAAATATCTTCGAATGGACAATTTTCTTTTATAACAAAAATTCCTAAATAGTGAATGTGGCGAAACCAACCTCGCCACTGGGCCCTGGAGAAGCCTGTTTGCTAGCCTCCTACCTGCTGACTATGGCCCCTGGGTTATTTGGGGCATATTGTACTGTATATTGCTGCTACTGGCCCTTTTAACAGCATCTATGGACATATTGGGACTTTTGGGACTACTGTCCCTTTAAGACTGTGATACATATTCTAGTGTACTGCCTGTAATATTATATGTGTATTAAGTTTAACCTGGGATATGTATGCAGCATTCACTGATTGTTCGGTAGAATCACTCCATTTATTATATTGAGTGAAACTACCGAACAACCAGACCACCCAGGAATAAGTGTGCCTCCAATTACAGTTTGCAACAATGTTGCAAACGGGTAATTGGCAATCAGTGTAATGTATTCTTTGTCCTCTGGGTGGCCGCCATTCGGGAAACAAACACGTGGCGGCGGCCATCTTAAACTACCGAACAGCGGTGTTTTGCCGTCGAGTGTCTGGAACTAAAATCGGACACTTGACTAGGCAAACACCGCTGAGACCTCCATACTTCCAGAAATTCGTATGGAAACTACCGAATGACCCGCCGTTCGGTAGAAAGAACCCCATAAACAAGGGAATTCATTCAAACCCTCTCCAGGCTCTATAACACAGGCAATTCGCCTGTTTTCATTCCCTTGTTTGTGACCGACCGCAGGGCCAAAATGCATGGAACTGTTTTCGGATACTTTACCCATGCGGTCGGTCAAATCTTTGGAACCCCATATCTCCCGAACTGTTCATCCGAATGACTTGAATTTTGGATATGTTGTCCCCCTGAATAAGGGCTATCCAGCGATGCTGGATTTAAAGGTGTACCCCCGGGTTTTGGGGTACATCCAGAACTTGGCTGAAAAAGTGTACCGGATAATTGAGTTTAATGTTATCTGAGGGGAGGGGATGTGTGGGCTGAACCATGTATGTGATTGGTTATTTTATGCCTCCCCCTGGGTGTGGCCTGTATGTGGATTAGTGTAATAAAAGCCAGGCTGGATGAGCCAGTCCAGAGTTCCTGTTTTACCCTCAAAGTGATGTGTCGTCTCATTATTGGGGGGAAGGATTTATTGCATGCTGTTCCAGTTGACTGCTAGGAGTACAAGCCTATTCATATGGTTCCTATTCAATGGTCTACAGCATTCATATGCTTGGGAGAATTTAAAAGGTTTCTCGGATTCGGTGATTGTGGTGTCTGCCAGAGTGCTTGGAGTCCTCAGGAAGCACTAGGAGCATCCATTAACGGAGGTACTCAGTCGGGGTGCCAGGCGATCCGTTACAGTGAAGATATAGAACACAGAATGCGGAAGTGTATGGATAAAATATTCTAACTCCCATTTAAAAGTGAATACATATATGAAATGGCAAAGGTTAACTAAACAGTTACCTGTTATAATATGAAAAACCAATGAGCAAAATTTCATCCAAAAAGTTTAGACATGTCCATCAGAGATTTATAATGATTTCCTTAAGTTAAGTGCAAAATTGTTTTGCAATATTTTGAATTCAGTACTAACTCTCAATGTACTGTTTTGCGAATAAACATAATTTGTTAATACTGTACTTATTCAACTATGATTTTCAGTATTCATTTTAATGCATGTTCATTTTTAGACCTTTATTTACAACATCATTAACATAAATTTTTTATTGGTTTTGTATATCTCCCAACATGAGGGGAATGAATTCATGATGGGTGGCCTTTGGGTGGGTCATCACCAAATGATGCAACTTGTGTCAGTGGGAGGTTGGCAGGCACATGTACTGAAGGGGTATCAGGCTGATACCAGATGTGAAACATCAGGAAACTAAATCAGGGCAAGACCATGCAATAGGAACAATTGACAATTGGGCGGCATGGTTTTAATTAATAGAAAGACTATAGTCACAAAGTTTAAGGTTGAATTTGGCATGAAATTAGAAAAAAAAATTAAGGATAATAATCAAGTGTTGTATGTGATAAACCTTCCCTCAAGACTGCATCCAAGGCCAATATCCAATGCCATCCTTTAACACCTGCAGTACTATATCGCTCACCCTAAATTCTATCATTTTATTCCCTTATCTCCATTTAGCCCAGAGTATCTTCTGCCTATCTCACAAGTCTCTTTTGTCCATCTAGTGCTCCTTCCTCTCTCATTGTGTCTCTTTCCCTATTTCCCTAAACCCACTTTGGTCTCTCTATCTCCCATAGACCTTACTATTCATTATCCTAGTAATGTGGTTAGCAGGGATGTGCTAAATCTATGCTGTGTAGCTGTGATTAGCAGTCAACTAGTATAAAATGACAAAACACTATCTTGCCATCTGGAGAGATCCAAGACTAGTAAACAATACATCTATAGTTTTAACCCCTAACGTAACCGCCTAACAATGTCTATGGTGATTCACACACATATATGGGATTGGACATTGGGAAGGGAGGGTTTCCGTGTAGACTGTTGTCAAATCTATTTTTTTTGTGACAATCTACTTCATGCCGAGTCTGTAGATCCCTATTTTGGATAAATGAGTAGGATTTTATATATAAATAATTAAGGAAAAGTCTAGATTTTCAAATCAATAAAGCAATAATGCAAATAGGCTAGATGGGGGAATGTAGGGGAAAAAATAATAAATATAGGGGAAGCCTGAGAAAAGGAAAAGACATTGAGAAGAGGAAAACATTGGGGCTAATGCAGATACCTTAGAGGGTAGACACAGAAAAACCAAGCTACACAACCAATCAGGTAATACATAACAAGATTAGGTACCACAGTGCCAAGAGCTGATGAGAGGAAGAGTTTGTGGAGCAGTGGCGATACTTGTTCTCTGATGTTACACAGTATAGCTAGGATGATTCATACTTGTAAAAAAACCTTACATTGAGTGAAGCAACTCTTCCTTAGTGCCGACCAATACAACCCTAGCAGACCACTCCATGTGTCAGTAGCCATGGTTGTTCCCAGTGGAGTTGGATAAGCTCTTAAAGCATTTAGGAAGTATATCAAGAGAAAAGAGGTGCATAGCAGTGGGAGTGTAATCTAGGGATTTGTGTGATCTGTGTGATTTTTTTTTTTTTTTTCTGGTAGCACAGCCACATTTCAAATACCAAATTCTGGTAGTGTGCCTGCATTTAGAAGAATTTGGAAAATTGGCTCATGCTAATGGGCCCATCAATGTACTGCAAAATATACACATAATAAAAATATAATATATATATATTTTGCAGTACATTGATATGTGTATTTTCCCACCCTTCACAGATCAAGTGAGAAATAGGGCCAGCAAAGTTAAAATGCTGACGGTAGAGAGAGAGAAAATATCCCTGGGCTTTATAGTGATATAAAAGGTAAGGGAGTAGCAACAGAATAGGGCCTTCTCAGGAGGAGGGTTCGATATACCCCCAAAAAGTGTACAATAGTTAGGTTAGTTACAGCTGGAAGTGGAGAAGGGGAAGCATGGATAGTGGGGACTTTTAGTGCCAGGGCCATTTCTATAGGGATGCATAACTTGGCTCACAATTATCAGAGGGATGCATGATTTGGCTATGCATGAGTGCTGGTGAAAGTAAAGGAAGAGAGACTAAAGGCCAGGCACCCAATTCCTGTTCAATGAAAAGGTAACTTTTGTGAGATGAACATGTATACCATTCTTTATGGGGATCAGATGTTCTGTATTGTAGTAAAATGGAATGTAGGGTAGATTTAGGTCACCTCTTATTTTAGGTAAAACACACATGGCCTATATGAGACAGGATGATTTGGTTTTACTAACTAAACAGAGAATATACACATGCATTAATATACATATAGATATGCATAAAACACTCAATGCCTAAATGGCATTACATTACTGTTTTTTCTTCTTACTGAATAGTTGTTTAAAAAAATAGCAATAGTCACTTTGCAATGAATCAATGTTTGAGTCCTATTACCAGACTTTTCACAAGTGTACTTTGCACTTCTGTTCTTTTGTTAATTTAAAACCTGTGCAGCCCTTCATGTTGCAGAAATAATGTTTTAATTCAGTTTTTCTTTGAACCGGTAAATCTGTGTGCAATGCTGACACAATGCATTCGAAGAGATATCTCTTTGAAAAGAGCCAGAGAAAGGGAAGAAAACTGGTATTTTAGCCCCTTAAGGACTGAGCCAAAGGTACACGTTTTGATCAAAATAAAATGTAAACAAAACTTGGAATTTGACTATATGTCTGTTCAACAGTAATTCACCTTTTTCATATTATTATTATTATTATCATTATTATTATTATTATGTTATTATTTATTTAGCGCCAACAAAATCCGCAGCGATTTACAATAGATGGACGAACAAACATGTAGTTGTAACCAGACAAGTTGGACACACAGGAACAGAGGGGTTGAGGGCCCTGCTCAATGAGCTTACATGCTAGAGGGAGTGGGGTAAAGTGACACAAAAAGTAAGGATAGTATTAGACTAGTGACAGTTGCAAGAGAGGATTCAGTCGGGAGCTATTAACAGTTTAATTGCTACTCTTTTATGAAGAAGTGCGTTTTTAATGATTTTTTGAAGGAGTGGAGACTGGGTGAGCATCTAACGGAGGAGGAAAATGAGTTCCACGGGAATGGTGCCACCCTGGAGTAGTCTTGAAGGCGAGCATCAGAGCTGGGAGTACGGACAGAAGATAGACGTAAGTCTTCAGCAGAGCGTAAGGGCCTAGACGGGACATACTTGCACACCCACACTTATTATGTATCATTTTATTCAGGAGAAATAGGGCTTTCATTTAACATCAAATATTTCGCTATTAAACATAATTTAATTTGAATAAAATCTAAAAATATGTGAGAAATTAAGAATTGTTTATATTTTTTTAGTTCTGCATGACATTTTAGCTGTGAATGTCATATTACTGTTTGATTTTACTGCAATTAAATACACATACTTGTATTCAGCGATGTACAGGTTTTACAGTGTTTTGGGAAGTTACATGGACAAACACTGGCCAAAGTTAGCGTTAATATTTGTTTGTGAAAAATGCAAGAAACTAATTTGAATGCCAATTGTGGCCAGTGTTGTGACTAAGTGGCTACTAAAAAAGATTGGACAAACCCCATTTGAAATACCTTGGGTTGCCTACTTTTGCAAATGGTGTGCCATCATGGGGGTAATTCTCATTTCTCGGCTACCATACGGTCTCAAAGGCAACGTAACTTATCTGGCGAATTTCAATGTGCAAAAACTGAAACACAAGCCTTATATTTAACGCTGTAACTTTTGAAAACACCATAAAACCTGTACATGAGGGGTACTGTTATACTCCGGAGACTACGCTGAGCACAAATATTAGTGTTTCAAAACCGTAAAATGTATCACAACAATGATATTGTCAGTGAAAGTGCCTTTGTGTGTAAAAAATGCAAAAAATGTCACTTTCACTGATGATATCATTGTTGTAATACAATTTACTGTTTTGAAACACTACAAATATTGTAGGTTCAGAGAGGCAGATATTTTAAGGGAATTAAACTGGTGGAAAATGTTCTGCAAATTGTTCTACAACTAAGAAGCTCTGTACAAAAAGTTGTTTTTTTTTTACCTTCTTTTTTTACTTGCTTTCTTAAAGGTTAAACAACCATTTTGCCACAATTATTTTACATTTTAATTCCCTATTGTGCATTATTGTTTATGGCCCCCCATAAAAACAAACAATTGTTAAAACTTACCTGAAGTCCACCACCAGGGGAAGCTTCTGGTGATACTCGGCACTCCCTTGTTTGACATCATGGCAAGCATGGTAGAGAAGCCTTTTATTGCACCGTTTATCTGGCTCAGATCACATGCGCACCCTGTACTGGCATGGGGAAGGAGTGGAGAGGGAGGCATGAACTTTTTTTAATTATCGCAGTGTATTGGGATTTTTCGTGTGACAAACGCTGTAAAACAATTTATAAAAAAGTTTACATTTCAAACATAGAAATCAAGCATCAATATTTTTTTTGGGCAGGAGTAAACATGGAGTCCAAATATAAAAATGAATATCTTAAATACCTCTCTTGCAACTGTCATTAGTCTAATACTATCCTTATCTTTTGTGTCACTTTACCCCACTCCCTCTATCATGTAAGCTCATTGAGCAGGGCCCTCAACCCCTCTCTTCCTGTGTGTCCATTTGTCTGGTTACAACTACATGTTTGTTCATCCACCCACTGTAAAGCACTGCAGCATTTTTTGACGCTATATAAATAATAACATAATAACACAATAATAATAAACCATCTATGTTTCATGAAAAATGTATTTTCTTTAACAAGTGTGTTGGATGGACTTTTGCTTAGCCCACCCTTGCACTGTACAGACTCAGAACTACTCTGCCAGCTCTACCAGTACCTCTCCCTTCCAAATATAGAGAGATGGGCAGGTGACTTACAGGGTTATTCACTAAAGTGATAATTCAAAGTGAATTAAATGTTAGTTTTCAAATTTAATGCCAGAGCATCTAAACTGAAAGCTTAGCTAACAGAGATTTTTATCAGAATTTTACCTTAAATTTGAAATTCACTATGAATTAATTTTGAATTCTTACATCATTAAATAATCCTGTATATGTTCTCAGATGTGGTATTATGCTTAATGTGGACATTTAATCCCTTAAGGACGGCGGGCGTTCTATGCTATCCTTTTTGGGGCGGTCCTAAATGCTGGCAGGCTGCATAGAATATCCCCTTACTACTTACCAGGTCCCTGCCAATCCCATGCCGGTGGTCGCGATCCTGGGGTCTGCCTGGGAGCTCAGCCCGATACGCCCCACCCTCCCCCGGCCATCTGATCACGGGGTCCTTGCGATCACATGACCAGTATAGCCAGCTTGTACAATGCCTGCAGGGGGCCTGCCTGAACTATCAGTCAGTCCCCCTCATGCCTGTAAAAAGGTTTGCAAAAGTTAGTAATAGTTATTAAACAGTTTTTAAATTAAATAAAAAAGTACTTAGATCATATATATATATATATATATATATATATATATATATATAAATATATAGAAAAACAATCAAGGGAGCACACTAGGTCTTAGTAATAGTGCAAAATTATTTACTGCATTCCAAAGAATACATCGCTGTGGTATACAAATAAATCAACGTTTCGACCCTGCTGGGTCTTTATCAGTGATCTTGATAAAGACCCAGCAGGGTCGAAACGTTGATTTATTTGTATACCACAGCGATGTATTCTTTGGAATGCAGTAAATAATTTTGCACTATTACTAAGACCTAGTGTGCTCCCTTGATTGTTTTTCTATATATATAACGCGGGATTGCACCTAGGCCTATATATATATATTTGAAAGCTTTTTTAAGGAGGAGTGCCTGGCTCTGGAATTTTTTCTATATACATATATATATATGTGATCTCAGCATTTTTATATGCACATGCACATGCACATATATACATCATTAATAAAAGTGTATTTTAATATTAATATATATATATAAATAATTGTATATGTATATTAACCCCTTAAGGACTGAGGCAGTTGTACAAGTTGAGATCAAAACAAAATGTAAAAAAAACCTTGAATTTGCGCTATATGTCTGTTCAGGCGTAATTCACCTCTTTCATATTAAGTGCACCCACATTTATCATAGATCATTATGTTCAGGAGAAACTTAGCTTTCATGTCACATCAAATATTTATATATTAAACACAATTTAATATGAATAAAATTAATAAATTCTCATTCCTGGGCTGCCATACGGTCTCAAAGGCAACATAACCAATCTGGCAAATTTCAATGTGGAAAAAAAGGAAATTCAAGCCTTATATTTGACTTAGTAACTTTTCAAAAAACACGAAACAAACCTGTACATGGGGGTACTGTTATACTCGGGAGACTTCGCTAAACAAAAATATTAGTGTTTCAAAATGTATCACAACAATAATATCGTCAGTGAAAGTACAGTTTGTGTAAAAAATGCAAAAAAATGCATTTTTACTGACATATCATCGTTGTGATAGGTTTTACGCTTTTTAAACACTAATATTTGTGTTCAGCAAAGTCTCCCGAGTAAAACAGTACCCCTTATGGACAGGTTTTATGGTGTCCTGGAAAGTTACAGGGTTAAATAGAGGGCTTGCGAGCCAAATTCTCTGGACTTTCTGCCTGGGTTGTCGGGCAGGTCTCTCAGATTGTAATTAATAAATGACTTAATTATGTAAAAGTATTATATAAACATATTTGTAGAATATGTATATATATATATATATATATATATATATTCTATTTATGTATGGCTATATATATATAAATATATATATATATAGAGACATATATGTATTTATAACATCATTGCAAATGTATTTTAATATTAAATTCCCAGCAATTTTCACTTTAGTAAATAACTAAAGTAAATCTTTTCAATACCTCTTACTTTTCAATACCGTAATAAAAAAATAAAAAAGCAAGTATGCTTCACACTATTTTAAATTAATAATTAAATTTTTTTCCTGTTTTATATAATGATCTTCTTAAAAATAAATTATCTTCAAAACAGTATTATTCACTAAGGAGGCATGTAAATGCACAATGAGTAATATTAACATACTGCTAATTCTCTCAAATCAAAGTAATAAAACCCCAGCTCACTTTAAAACAAATGAGATTTTTATAGAAGATTTAAACCAGGCTAATCACACGTGAAAAAAAGGTGACTTATGTCAAGAAATCAATGGCTTGTTACAGAAAAAAAAGATGGGTCAGACAGAAACAGTGATAAGTATCATGTCATTGATTCATAATCTACATTCATTTTATTGAATTCTGCTTTTATGGTATTCATAACCATATGGACAATTAAAAAGCTGACTACCTAATAACAAATACTGAATAACATTATACCATTGTATATTCAATAAACTCTGCCTTGTGAAGAATGAACAAGATAATTTGATATCAAAACTATTCTCCAGTCCACCATTTGTAACTTAGATACTTGGCCTAAAATGCACATTGCAACTTCAAATTCTTGACGTTTATAGTGAATACACATCAAAGAGCAAAACTTAAACAGCAATATCCTTTCTTAAAATTCAACTTATCATGGAGAACAAATGAACTAATAGGAGATGTACAGCATTAAATGGAAATTAAGAGGCAAATAAAAAAACGTAATTTTATAATTCCATTCCATTAACATCTCTAGGAAAATATTATGATGGTCCATCAGTCCCAGCTGTCCCAGAAACCCACATAAAATGAGTATGAGGTAATCACGTTTCTATTACGTTTGTGACAAAGACGATGATTATTATTATTATTATTATTATGTTATTATTTATATAGCGCCAACAGATTCCGCAGCGCTTTACAATGGGTGGATGAACAGACATGTAATTGTAACCAGACAAGTTGGACACACAGGAACAGAGGGATTGAGGTCCCTGCTCAATGAGCTTACAGGCTAGAGGGAGTGGGGTAAAGTGACACAAAAAGTAAGGATAGTATTAGACTAGTGACAGTTACAAGAGAGGAATCAGTCTGGAGCTATTAACAGTTTAATTGATACGCTTTTATGAAGAAGTGGGTTTTTAATGATTTTTTTAAGGAGTGGAGACTGGGTAAGCTAGAACAGTGTCCTTACTTCATGGCCCACCAACAATCGGAGAATAATATATCTCTTCATATATTTTATTCTAATAGAGACACTGACAAAACATAGACTGTTGGTGGTTTGAAAAACACTGTGCTAATAGATGTATGTCCAAAACAGTGTTGTAAATAATGCTATAATATTTAAGCTTTTTTCATTGGTGTTGTTTTTCAAGGATCCACCAATATGATCCAGACACCTGACCCTTGTTTTCTGTTGCCCAAATGCCTTTTTGATAACAATTCTAGTTTTGGTATAGACATCATAATAACTTAATAATATCAGCTTTACTAAGGTTTGACAACTGAGCAATGGCTTCAAAGTTACAATTAAAGTATTGACTAAAAAAGGCCCAACAAACTCAGTGTTTTACAGTTGATCCAAAAGAAGACAAAGATCAAGAAATAAGATTTCTCCTTGAACAATTTAAATGCAAACATGTCCTCCTGCACCTAGCTGAAGCTGGCTCTGTTTTTGCAAGATAGATTGCTTGCAGCAGAGAAAAGGTGTTTAGATGGTGTTGTGGTGCTTGGGATGCGTACATAGGATTTTGCCAATTTTACCAATGTGCGATATTTATCTTTTATCTTAGATCTCCGCCATTCATCCGCACATAAACACAGTGACACATTAAAAAGAGTGTCGAGCAGCTCTTCAAATGGACTATACTGGCCTGATTTAAGATCAAGATAGTGTCTGCCTCTGGATCCATGGGTCAGAGAGGGTAGAGTTACAGGCCACCTTTGCTCAGTCAGTTGGGTTATCATATAGTATGCACCGTTCCAACTTATACTCACATCCCGAAAGAACGTGGACTCAGATGTTCTTATTTGTTTCTGTTTCTTTTTTATCTTGCTGCTGGCTAGCTCCTTTTTTTTTTTTAAATGTTCAACAGAGAATCTTGCAGCTACAACAATTTTTCAATGCCTATTTTTTAATACAGCAGTGATCACCAGCTGCAACATATGGCTAGTAACCCTTCTTCTCCAGTAGCCACAATATTAGCACCATAGTTGTGTTGATTTTCTCAGGGAGTGGGAAGAAATTAAAACATTACAGCATCTTCTTCCAACCATTCTGCAGTGTTTGTTGCTGTATGTCAGTCTTCGACTGGTATGGTAGTGCAGACAGTATCTTCCATCGATTAGTTGACAGACCAACTAATCAATGAAGCCAAACAAACAATAACCACTATATTTAAAAAAAATAAAAAAATGGAAAGTGTGGAAATAGAAAAACCTCCTACAAAGTGTTCCCTCAAAACACCAACCACTTGTGAAAAACCATACAAAAGTAGAGGGTTTCTTATACATAAAAGTGACACTCCCAATGTGGAATGCAAAATATAAATATGAAATACAAAACATCCAACTAATCAATAATGAGATTTGTTGAAAACTGTTTTTGTAATCAATTATTATCGATTGGTTGTTACTGTTCTACTTATCTGCTCTTGATGTTCCTGCTTCATTGTGCTCAGTAAACAGCAAACCATTTTCAGGATTTCCATTCTGTTTCGGTGTTAAATTTGTTTCTTCATACCATCAAGCTGAGGTTCCATATAAGCCACCCAATCACAATTGCTATAAAGGTATGTACCCTGAAGCATCTCTTACAGGCATGCATACATAACACTTCACTTGCCTTGCTTGTATTCATTGAACCAGATATTACTGAGGAAAATTACAAATGTAAACAAATGGAATTACCTGCAATGTCTGCTCCCTTCATTGTTCTAGTTACTGCCTTACGCCTGTGTATTTTAACTCATGCTTAGAAATATAAGTACTTTCTTAATGTATACTTATTTTGCATATACATAGTGAGGAAGACACAAAGAGCAGACTTTGTGAATTTACACTTTGAATTAGTGTACTGAAAATCAGACACAAGCACAAACAGCAGCCATTTTTTGCATTCGTAAGGATTATAGTTAGACATGTAAAGTGACAATCCCAACTGCAGTTTACTCCCCCTCCCCCCTTTAGGATGTTATATAATATACACATATGATACATTAAAAATACATCATGTACACGTGGTGTCTGTGTGTGTGGCAAAATCTCTTCTTGCTGCAATCAGCTTCATTCATAAAATAACTACGAACTATGAACTATTTGAACAAGCTTACAGACCTAAGTAGCAGGTTGTTTCATTCATGTTATACAATAACTTAATTGGACACTATAGTCGGCAAAACAACTTTAGCTTAATCAAGCAGTTTTGGTGTATCGCTCATGCTCCTACAGTCTACCTGCTCAATTATCTGCAATTTAGGAGCTTAATCATGTTGTTTATGCAGTCCTAGTCCCATATCTCTCCATGTAACATGCACAGCGTTACTAAATACTTCCTGTAAAGTGAAATCTAATGTTTACACTTCCTTTATTGGACAGTCTCTCTAATTTAGAATATCTTATCTCTTGCTCTGTTAATAGCTTGCTAGACCTTACAATAGCCTACTGTATGTACTGTATGTGATTAAAGTTCAATTTACAGAACAAGAGATGAAAAAAACTCCTGAAGTAAATTAAAATCTACGCCTTTAATTAGCAACCTGGTAGCCAAACTAATTCTTCTACCATGTAATCACTCAGGACCCTGAAACATGATATAAAATACAGCACTATAAAGGTACTCCAATATAAAACAGAAATGTATGGGATAATGGACCAATTTTCTTTTATTATTTAATAAGAAAACTAAAGATTATTCATTTAAAAATGGCCTTGGCCTAACAAACTGTAATTTAACGTGCATGTTGCAATAAGAATGTGTCATTTTAAATATAAACTATATATATATAGTTATATATACATATATATATATATATATATATATGTATATATATATATATATATGTATATATATATATATATACATATATATATATATATATATATATATATATATGTATATATGTATATATATATATATATACATATATATATATATATATATATATATATATGTATATATATATATATATATATATGTATATATATATATATATATATATATATATATATATATATATATATATATATATATATATACAGTTCACATAACATTATCATTACTACAAACAAGACATATAATAAAAGGCTTAACTATCCAAAGTGTTAATTATGAGGATGTTACAAAATATACAGAATGACAGAAATGTGCAAGCTAAACTGTACAGGATTTTAAAGCTATCGATCCTAAATAATTGGGTGCAACAAAATCTGGCTTTGAAAAAATGCCCTGTCTCTGAAACATTATAGCCTTTCGGAGCATATGTAGTATGTGTGCATAGGCATGATGCACTCAATAGGTTAATGTGAAAAATAATGAATGTGTAAAATCAGAGTGATTGATAGAAATCAATCTCTCTATCTAAAGAAAGAAGCCAATTATCTGACAGGGAAACTTAAAGGTCATTCATTTTTCATTTCAATTTTTCATACCAGAGTTATTGGAGATGACATCAGGATCAAATAAGTATATTTCAAAGAAGAAGAAATAAAATCTGACCTCTTGATTAAACCTTTCACTGGCAGAAGTACGTGTGACACAAAGTACAGCAATGCTTGACAGCCTTCACCATATGCTCTAGGTTCATATCTTCCTTAACAGTAAATGAGTCATAATGTGTTTAACAAATGCTCAGTGGCTCAATAATTCTTGTACATTCTATCTTCTTTCCTACATTATAACCCTTTTGTGAAACCACAAGCCTTCATGTTCCCAATGATGGTAGTCAGAGACCTTAGTGACTGTGAGCGTATCTTTAGCTTGTTCAATAATCTCCGTAGGAAGCAGAATGTGGACTGGGGATTCCACAAAGAGGGTAGGAGAAGTGGCGGAGTAAAGCCTTCTGGGAGTTCTGCTTTCTCCAGTTGAGGAGTCCATCAGTAAATACTTTGGCAGACTCTATATATTAGGAGGAAAATCAATTTTTTTTTAAACTTGCAATATATCAAGAAAGGTTCAGGCATAACAGAGCATAGCTCTGAGAAACAGATGAGTGATAAGTGCTTTGGAGGTCTTTCTTGTTTTCCCTTTGTAAAAAGATGAGCCATGTAATTAATGGCCTCCCAGAGATCCAAAAAGCAGTCTTACTTTAGAGATACTTGGGCACACTTAAACTCTTGATCATACTTCATGTCTTCGAAATAAAGTTCCCTGCTTATATCAGTTGACTAATCATCCCTAGTTTAAAGTTTAAGAACATCTTTTGCATATTAAGTAGCAGAGATGTGTGAAGCTCCTGAAATATTTTATGCTTTTTTTAATTTTTTACATTTTTGTGTTAGAGAAAAAAAAATCACTTTAAATCATATGATCTTCTTTTAAATACAAATCATTTACATCATTTACAAAAAATATAGAAGATATTTGGTATTCCTGTTCATGGTTTTAAACAGAATATAATTGTCTCAACGCCGTGTTAAGATTTCTTTAATGCAGATACATGAAAAAAGCTTAGGCCTTGCAAAAGAAAATCATAATTGGTAAATCTTTAATAAATCATCCTGTATAATAAATTATGTTGACTGTTTCAACACAAGCCTGCTAAATTAACTAGCAATACAATATAATATATTCCATATGCTGAAAGGCCACAGGTTGACCCTGTGTGGATGGCACACATTCCTGTGCTTAGAGTAAATAGCTTGTGATGCTTGAATGCTACAAATCAATTTTAAAGGAAATATAGTTGGGAACATAAACTATAGTAAAAATGGAGGTATCTCATTTGTGTAGACAAAAATATACTAACTTAACAACTAATGACCTATGTCTCACTCACAAAGACTGTCACAATAGTTAATGAATGTGTTGCAGCCGCCTCCTTTAAGACACAGAAGGTCTAAGAGCTCTGCTCACCACTGGACCTTCTGCTTATCTGATTGGTTGGTGTTTGCGTACAGAAGTAAGCAAAATGGGGAATTCTGTGCAAGGTGTTTCAATCTTGCCTTCTGGTCCTTACATGGACTGAGGATCACATACTGGTACACCCTATCATCTGTATAGAGGAACACTTAGAACAAGGATGTCAAACACTGGTCCCCCAGATGTGGATGACATATGACTCCCAGGATTCTTTGAATGCATTAAATGGCCAGATAATCATGAGAATTGTAGTTCAGCGACATCTGGGAATGTCGAAGTTTAAAATGCTTGAACTAGAGGAAGAGAGGAAATAAAATATGTACTGTAAGAGAAAAACCTTTATTGTTAATTCACATTAGCTCCACTAAGCTTCTTTATAAACATTGACAAGACAAACACACAGTATTTATTTTAATAAACAACTCATATACTTATTAAAGTCTAACTACAACCAAAAAACAGTGTTTTAATAAAACACATTTTTTTTTTGTTTTGTTAGAGTAGCCCTTGGTGTGTGAGCCCTCACCAATTTAAAAAAAAAAAAGAAAGAAAAAAAAAAAAGAAGGAAAGCTAAAACTCACCTCAATCTAGCACCAAGCACAAGTTCTCACTGTAGCCCAATCCTCTGCTGCTGATGTCACTCCTAGAGAGGGCGGTGCGACACGGACGAGGGGGTACATTTAGCATTGAATGTCTAGTGCCAGCATGCTGTGAGTGCTTGCATCAGATGCCAAATTTGCACAAGGTTCACATTAGCCAATCAGAACTCTTGTTCCATGCTGACTAATGACACGCCAATGATGCGTCGAGAGGTGGAGTTACATCTCCGGCAGGAGAAAGGTTAAACTTTTTTGCTACAAATAGGCCCAGAAGGGCATAAGAGTCCAACAAGGAAGTCTCTTCAATATATAAAAAAAAAATAGAAAAACGTAATTCAACAATCTCCAAATACATCAAAAGAGACAATATTATGCACAATAAAAATCCATAAGGCTATGCTGCATGATGGGGTCAGGCAACTCAAGCCTAGAAAGGTGCAATACATACTCGTATTTGTTAAACTGTATTTGTACAGTGTTTTTATAGCTGCACATACAATTGTCAGGCACCATGACCACTTCAAAACAGTGATACATGCTCAAATGTTGATGATAAAACACTTTCTGGCTTGATGGGATATAATAGATGTTAAAATCCTATAGTTTCTTACATGACATTTCTTGCAATCCCTGCACAAACCGTAAAGGAAATCACATCTGTGTAAATTAATGTAATAAAAAGAAAATACGAGAAAGACAAAATAGGAGATTGCATAACATATAATGCTTGTAGGAAAACAGTATTTTTTTTTAAATATAACAATTTCACGATATGTACACGTTCACAGTCAAATGACGTAAAAGTGCAAACCAGCAGCAACCAATAGATATGGTCAACAGTCATGACCCTATCTTTCTGATTGGTCCAGCAGAGGTTTATTTTCACAAAGGTGTATGTAAATGTTTCCATGCCCTGACTAATGCTCAGATAGATTCAAGCAAATATTCCTTTTCTCTGGAATAGCCTTAGGGAGCAATTTTCCTTTGCACTTACTCAATGTAAAATATGTGAGGCGGAGACTGTAAAAGATACAAAAGTAAGGAATATTTGTAATATTTATTCATTCTGCCGGGTGCAAAACTGCTCATGCAATTTGAAATATCTCACATTCTGTCGTGGTAAAGAAATATCCACATGCACACAAATATAGATTGCAGTGAGATAGGAATGCATCGGTTTATTTACTTATTGTGAAATGTCATTGGACTTCTGTAACTTTTCCCTCACAACTGAAGGTTGTTAGTTTTATTAATTCCACTCGGTGGCTAATGCAGGTATTTACTACTCATTCTGTAGAGAACTATTTCTTTTCACAATTTTTTGTATATTTAATTTCATTTTGTTACATATGATAAATATTAAGAGGTATACACCTTTGTGAACTTTATATGGATAATCTACTGCAAAATTTAGGCTAACATAGTTGCATAAGACAAAATATCCAAACAGACAAAATTCTTATTTAGGTCTAAATTTTGTAAGTCGACTGTCAACTCATACACAGATAAACAGGACATTTAATGAAGCCTACCTTTTAACAGGATTGTTTGATTCATTCAGTCTGGCGTATCTCAATAGATCAAATGCATTTTTATATTTGATATTGTAACCTACACAATCACATTATTTTGCCTTATTTTCTTCCCTGCTCTGACACATTCCTTTCTGAAGAGTGCAAAAGGCACATATGAACATCACATTATAAAAGTTTTAGCAAGAGGCTAATGAAATTCAAAGCTTTCTATAAGACCAGTGCAAGACTTCCTATCAAATCATCTGAAATATTTATTTGCCCTCTTGAATAATTGATAGGGGCATCAGCTCTCTCGGTCAATTGATTTATTAAGGGACTGTTTGGAATTAAACAGCTTAAAGATATTATATTTAGCACCGACCTCACTTGTTAGCATATTCATTTACCTACGGGAGCTCCCATTAGATATTGTTAATACATGACGTTCACAGCCGAGACTTACATCTTCACAAATTGTATTAACGCCAGGCTGTTTAGCCACAAAATAACAGCCTTGATTGAGTACTTGGATATAGTGTAATTAGATTTTTTTTCTCCTTCTTAGAATAGGAGCCTGTTTTAATGTCGTCGGAGATAAACTATATGTGTCATCAACCATAGGTGGTGGAAGGCAGGGGGCAATTGGATTAAGACTTCCCCCCCCCCCCCCCCTCCATGTATACCCCCGCTGATATTCATGGCCAGTGGGGAGATCAGAGATCTCCCTCACTGGCCAAGTTGCACCGATGCCGAGCAGGAGGATGGAGTACTTGATGCCGAGCATGAGGATGAAGTACTTGATCTCCCTCTTTGTACTGTATTAGAGCACTGCCACACATAACTGCGGCAACACTCAAATGCACCAATTACAGCCCCTTACACACCCTGTACTTACTAAAGCCTGTCACTAAAGCCTCCTGCACCAACTACAACCTCTATCCCTATGTGACCACTACTGCTCCTTTTCTAATGCATCCACTACAGCCCCTGTCCCTCCCCTGCACCCCAGTAATACCCCTAACAATACCCTGAACCCACTACAGCCTCTATCCATCATATGCACCTACTACAGCCGCAACCCCTCCCCTCTAATGACAATATGGCAGAGGTGGCGCTAGACCTCCATCTTGTGTTATTCCAATTCATACCAGGGGCAGTAATAAACTGAGAGTGCTGTGCTGATGCTCTCAGCCTATCACCTCCTCTCTACCACTGATATGGCTTTAAGCAGAACATTGCTCAGATTCTGCCATTTTGCTATTGGAGGCCGGATGCAGGTTTCCAGGGACTGAGAATCTCTTGAATCCAACATCCATGAACTCCAGGCACCATATCCAATTTAATTTGTTGAATCTGTTATGGTAAACAAATAAAAATAAATGTTATTTCATTCATCCATTTTTTAGAAGGACCACCTACACCTCAAATTAGGAGTGTCACAGTGCAGTGAGATTCTATTCCTCCACACGACGTAGCATTAGGGTTAATAAAAATAACTTTTAACATTGGCAAGAAACTGTGTGCTAATCCTTACACTGTGGCACATAATTCTATTAATATTTATTCATAATGATTTTAATTAATTTTTAATTTTCCTCTCTTTTCACCTGCAAAACATGCATTTAATCAGTTATTCCAGTATGTGCTTGCAATGTCTAAATTCAGGGGGAATCTGGTGTTTGATAAATAATTATATGTTACATCACATTCCAGAATTTTTGGACTCATATGTTTTTATTCTGAGTTACATTAACACATTCAGGAAATATCCCTAAGTTTGACTACCAACTGCAGTCAGTGACATCTCAAATTACAATTTCCATGAAATAAAATATTGTATTTAGGAGCTATATTCGGCTATACACATTTGTATTTAGGAGCTATATTCGGCATATAGTAAAGTACCAGTGAAATGTATAACGGGCCGTATGTATCTTTCTCTCTTTTAAGAATATAAATTGTTTGCAGTTACAAAAGTATCATCGTATGCAGTCACATTTCTATAGTAGATTATATAAAATACAGATAGATAGATGCTCACATTTTACCAATACAACATAAATACCGTAAAAATCCGAGTTCCGAGTTCCGAGAAAATTGACATACATTATTAAGAATGTTTTCCAAAAACTTAATTAAAAAATGTTAACACAGCATATGCACGGTTCTCAGAGGCTTTATTGATTAATGTAAAGTATTTTTTTACTAGAAGACAAATCCACTTTAATAATGTACTGATTATCTCCTAACCTAATCCACCTGCAAATAATTCCCAGGATTTGTAGGGATCAAAATAATCAATTCTGAACAAACATATAAAAAATATAAGCTTAGAAGCAGCGAGGTCAGATTCTCTCCTTATAGGTATAAAATGTAATTGATGTACACTGATATAATTCAAAGACAGAATTACCATAGCCAATTCATTATTTAGAAAAGGTATAAGAATTTAATGGCATATTTCATATATACGCTGCCCCTGCCAAGTGACTAGCAAAATACATGGATAAAATGCTATTTAAAACTAGATACTAAATAACCACACTTCTGATCACTACGTGTCCCAGAATTTAAAGCACATACACTGTGTGCAGAATTATTAGGCAAATGAGTATTTTGACCACATCATCCTCTTTATGCATGTTGTCTTACTCCAAGCTGTATAGGCTCGAAAGCCTACTACCAATTAAGCATATTAGGTGATGTGCATCTCTGTAATGAGAAGGGGTGTGGTCTAATGACATCAACACCCTATATCAGGTGTGCATAATTATTAGGCAACTTCCTTTCCTTTGACAAAATGGGTCAAAAGAAGGACTTGACAGGCTCAGAAAAGTCAAAAATAGTGAGATATCTTGCAGAGGGATGCAGCACTCTTAAAATTGCAAAGCTTCTGAAGCGTGATCATCGAACAATCAAGCGTTTCATTCAAAATAGTCAACAGGGTCGCAAGAAGCGTGTGGAGAAACCAAGGCGCAAAATAACTGCCAATGAACTGAGAAAAGTCAAGTGTGCAGCTGCCAAGATGCCACTTGCCACCAGTTTGGCCATATTTCAGAGCTGCAACATCACTGGAGTGCCCAAAAGCACAAGGTGTGCAATACTCAGAGACATGGCCAAGGTAAGAAAGGCTGAAAGACGACCACCACTGAACAAGACACACAAGCTGAAACGTCAAGACTGGGCCAAGAAATATCTCAAGACTGATTTTTCTAAGGTTTTATGGACTGATGAAATGAGAGTGAGTCTTGATGGGCCAGATGGATGGGCCCGTGGCTGGATTGGTAAAGGGCAGAGAGCTCCAGTCCGACTCAGACGCCAGCAAGGTGGAGGTGGAGTACTGGTTTGGGCTGGCATCATCAAAGATGAGCTTGTGGGGCCTTTTCGGGTTGAGGATGGAGTCAAGCTCAACTCCCAGTTTCTGGAAGACACCTTCTTCAAGCAGTGGTACAGGAAGAAGTCTGCATCCTTCAAGAAAAACATGATTTTCATGCAGGACAATGCTCCATCACACGCGTCCAAGTACTCCACAGCGTGGCTGGCAAGAAAGGGTATAAAAGAAGAAAATCTAATGACATGGCCTCCTTGTTCACCTGATCTGAACCCCATTGAGAACCTGTGGTCCATCATCAAATGTGAGATTTACAAGGAGGGAAAACAGTACACCTCTCTGAACAGTGTCTGGGAGGCTGTGGTTGCTGCTGCACGCAATGTTGATGGTGAACAGATCAAAACACTGACAGAATCCATGGATGGCAGGCTTTTGAGTGTCCTTGCAAAGAAAGGTGGCTATATTGGTCACTGATTTGTTTTTGTTATGTTTTTGAATGTAAGAAATGTATATTTGTGAATGTTGAGATGTTAAATTGGTTTCACTGGTAAAAATAAATAATTGAAATGGGTATATATTTGTTTTTTGTTAAGTTGCCTAATAATTATGCACAGTAATAGTCACCTGCACACACAGATATCCCCCTAAAATAGTTATAACTAAAAACAAACTAAAAACTACTTCCAAAAATATTCAGCTTTGATATTAATGAGTTTTTTGGGTTCATTGAGAACATGGTTGTTGTTCAATAATAAAATTAATCCTCAAAAATACAACTTGCCTAATAATTCTGCACTCCCTGTATGTATACTTCATGTGTATATCTACCTTAGGCTGATCCTGTTATCAACATTTTTTTATAGATAACAGAGCGACTTAAAACCCACTCATCTGTCATCTACGTGGCAGAGTTACTTGTGGCTTTGGGTGTTGCATATTCATAGCAATTAAAGGATATCAATTCAGATATAGCGAGAATTACATTCAAATAAAAATGGTAATATGACTGGTATATGGAATAATGTAACCCTATTAGTAATTATTAAAACACAGACATACTATGACAGTTGTTAGACACTCTTGCTTTGGAATAGAGGTACAAAGTAAAGGTTCGACAACACAAACAAGGAAATATAATTTTCTAAAAATGTGATCACTATTTCAGTTTTACAAATGTTTGGCAATGATAAGATGCCTAAAATGATTATTATTCTTTGCTGTTGTGTACTTAGTTGGTAAGTAGTAATATTAATTTTGTGTGCCATGTTTAAAATGAATGACCAAGTTAAATTGTTGGGTGACAGAAGACCCCAAGTACAGAATACTCTATAAAATAACAGTATCAATAATATATTATTATATTGTATTAATACTATGTTATCATTAATAAAATATATAAGAATATAACAATATAGGAAAAAATCAACCGTCCAATCTTTAAATTTTTAAAAATAAAATTTCAATATTAAAATAGAGTATAAGAGAATAATGAAAATGGACAACTGAAATGGCTTGCTCTCTGGTGATTCCCCACTCTGTTCTGTTCTCATGTCTTTTCAGATAGAACCTTGCTGTCAGACTGATTCCACCAATAAAAAAAATCGATCCAGTTATGAAATGCTGGTAAGTTTCTTACAATGAAGCCAAACGATCAGTTTGGCCTTGATGGGACTTGACAGTGAGGTGTGCCTCAAACCCCTGTAGACATAGAAAGAAAGGGGTCCACATCTGGATTGCTCTTTCAGCTTTGGACACAATGAGATTAGACTTAATTATACCAAATGAAAAGAAAAAATATAGTAATCTAGACAAGTAAATAGAGCCACTTAAGTTTAATGTCTTTATTTTTTACATCTGTATAGTTAATTAACACACATATGTTACTATACCACAAACAAAAGAATGTTCTTGCCGAAGGCAGTGCATTTGCTTGCAGAAATCCAAAATAGTCATCTAGGGAAAGAAAACCTTCACACACTCTTTCAATAAAAATAACAAAACATTTATTATAATTACCAAAGTTCATCATTGTTTCTGACTTCATAAGAACAAAAGAAACTTCTTCAGCAGAAAAGATTTAAAATATAGGATCCTTCTCCATTCAGATAAAGCCGAGAAACAAAGATATACACCTAAACCCCTCTCTCCTGACAACCTTCATTTTCTTCCTTCTTGTGTTCAGGTATGAGTGGCATTGCATGCCAGTAACCTCCGTCATTCCAGACACTGTTAGCCAGCTCAGAAATAAAGACACTGCCTGAAGTGGAGTTACATCTTTGGCAGCATTGGACCTTAACTTTGTTGTCCAGAAATTTGAAACTGAAACTCTGCGTATTCAGACTTCAAGCACATCACTACTTCAAATGACTTGACAGAGGTACAATCTGGTAACTGCAGACCTTTATTTTACTGTACTAGTATAAACCTTAGACAGCTCTGCATTCGTCAAATAAATAGTGCATTCTCACAGCTTTGAAGGCTGGAATAGAAAAGGGTTGGTCTTTTATTTTCAAATTATTACCTAGTGTGCACTCTAGGGAAATGAAACAGCAACCCAATGCCAAGCTTGGTACACCATGGTGAGGACTGCTACCTCCAACATTGTAGCACAAGTAGAAAATCCCCAGGTCCAACATGGCAGGCACAAGATTGAAGATTTATTGCAAACAGAAACAAAAAATAAAAATATAATGTTTCGGCCAAAGGCCTTAATCATGTACGTGGAATTATTCTGTCAATCCTAATCCTTGAGAGGTTAAATTCAGCATATTTTTTTTATTTTTCATTGATAATTTTAAAACAAATTATTACATCGAATTATTTTCCAGTAAGAAAATAATTTTCAGGACAAAATCAAAACAAAATATATGCTGGTATTTTATTTGTTGTAAATGTTGTCTGCATTATTTGAAATAAATTATACTGTACAAGTGCTTGAATTAAAAAGAATTATAAAACAATTTCCATAGCTATAGTGTCAAGCAAATACCAGAAATCAAAACTCAAATACATTAATTAAACCGTTACCCTTTATTTAGTTTATTGTAAAGTTTAGAGAATTTTAATAGACACAATTTTGTATGTAAATAAAGGGATCAACATGGAAATATGTAAATAGTAATTGATTTTTATACCAAACATATATTATCTTTCACAGACATGTTGAATATGTTTAATAATAATTGTGAACTTTTCAAAAAGTATATGTAATGAAGGAAAAATGATTTAATGTGGAAATATTCCAAAACTGTATCACATATTAAGTAAAGTTTAAGTAAACTCTAAAGTAAAGTAAAAACATTAAAGGGTTACTTTATCCGTCATAACCACAACAGCCCTTCGGGTGCCTGGTCTGCTCTGCAGAAGGTTTATGTCAGACAGCTTCTTAGAGCTGCAGAATCTAGATGCCAATATTACCACTTGTTCACTGAATAAGAGAGCTGATCGCTCTCAGCCAATTAATGCTCATCTGTGCATCTAAACATGCACAGATTCAAGTTGTACATTGCTTTAATGGGCAGCTATAGAAAATGTGTATCTCGACCCTCCTCTCATTAACAGCTACTGTGGACACAATTGCACACTTTGCCAGCACTTCCCTCAGCCTTCACAAGTACAACAAACTCTTTGAAACGCCGGAAAAGATGGGTCCATAAACTGTTGCAAAACAACTACACTACACTGCTTCTCTCTCTTCACCTATGACCTAGATATCACTCTGTGGACCTCAAACCAGGTCCTCCAGGCAGGGCCGCCATCAGGGGGTGACAACCGTGATGGTTGTCACGGGCCCGGCGGTCCTGGGGGGCCCGGACTGCTTTGGCAGTCCAGGGCCCCACAATTACACTCTGCACATATATATAGCGATCATCGCTATATATATGTGCAGCCGCGGGCCCCCCCCCGGCTCCCTGTATTTGCAGAGGGGGCCCAGCGGACTGCAGGAGCACTTTCCAGCATTTCCCTGCGTCTAACTCCCGCGAGATGTGCTGTCGGTAGAGCGTTGCCATGGGTTACCATGGCAACGCTCCGCGCGGCGCGCACACCACATCTCGCTGGAGTTAGACGCAGGGAAATCCTGGAAAGTGCTCCTGCAGTCCGCTGGGCCCCCTCTGCAAATACAGGGAGCCAGGGGCCCAGAATGCCACCGGACCGGACCACCAGGGATCAAAGGATCTTCCCCCCTCCCTGAACAAGGTAAGAAACAGGGAGGGGGGAATACCTTTCATTACATTACATACATACACTAATAAACACACTAACACACACACACACTGCATTAATTACACAAACACACACTGCATTAATTACACTAACACACACACTGTATTCATTACACTAACACACACTGCATTAATTACACTAACACACACACTGCATTCATTACACTAACACACACACTGCATTCATTACACTAACACACACACTGCATTCATTACACTAACACACACACTGTATTCACTACACTAACACACACACTGTATTCACTACACTAACACACACACTGTATTCATTACACTAACACACACACTGCATTAATTACACTAACACACACTGCATTTATTACACTAACACACACACTGCATTTATTACACTAACACACACACACTGCATTTATTACACTAACATACACATACTGCATTTATTACACTAACACACACACTGCATTTATTACACTAACACACACACTGCATTCATTACACTAACACACACTGTATTCACAACACTAACACACACTCTGCATTCATTGCACTGACACACACACACTGCATTCACTACACTAACACACACACTGCATTCATTACACTAACACACCCACTGCATTCATTACACTAACACACCCACTGCATTCATTACACTAACACACCCACTGCATTAATTACACTAACACACACTCTGCATCCACAACACTAACACACACACTCTGCATCCACAACACTGACACACACACTCTGCATCCACTACACTAACACACACACTGCATTCACTACACAACACACACACTGCATTCATTACACTAACACACACACTGCATTCATTAAACTAACACACCCACTGCATTAATTACACTAACACACACACACACTGCATCCACAACACTAACACACACACTCTGCATCCACTACAC
Organism: Pelobates fuscus; assembly: GCF_036172605.1. Taxonomy (NCBI): domain Eukaryota; kingdom Metazoa; phylum Chordata; class Amphibia; order Anura; family Pelobatidae; genus Pelobates; species Pelobates fuscus. The sequence continues at coordinate 306,618,488 of NC_086319.1, read as the reverse complement.
TGACACACACTATGCATCCACTACACTAACACACACACTGCATTCACTACACAACACACACACTGCATTCATTACACTAACACACACACTGCATTCATTACACTAACACACCCACTGCATTCATTACACTAACACACACACTGCATCCACAACACTAACACACACACTGCATCCACAACACTAACACACACACTGCATTCATTACACTAACACACACACACTGCATCCACAACACTAACACACACACTGCATTCATTACACTAACACACACACTGCATTCATTACACTAACACACACACTGCATTCATTACACTAACACACACACTGCATTTATTACACTAACACACACACACTGCATTTATTACACTAACACACACACACTGCATTCACTACACTAACACACACTGCATTCACTACACTAACACACACTGCATTCACTACACTAACACACACACTGCATCCACTACACTAACACACACACTGCATCCACTACACTAACACACACACACTGCATTCACTTCACTAACACACACTCTGCATCCACTACACTAACACACACATACTGTATTCACTACACTGACACACTGCATTCACTACACTGACACACTCTGCATTCACTACACCGACACACACTCTGCATTCACTACACCGACACACACTCTGCATTCACTACACCGACACACACTCTGCATTCACTACACCGACACACACTCTGCATTCACTACACTAACACACACACTGCATCCACTACACTAACACACACACACTGCATCCACTACACTTACACACACACTCTGCATCCACTACACTAACACACACACTCTGCATTCACTACACTAACACACACACTCTGCATTCACTACACTAACACACACACTCTGCATTCACTACACTAACACACACACTCTACATTCACTACACTAACACACACACTCTGCATTCACTACACTGACACACACACTCTGCATTTATTACACTAACACACACTCTGCATTCACTACACTGAAACACACTCTGCATTAACTATACACACAGCATCCACTACACAAACATCCTGTATTCACAGTACACACACTACATCCACCACACATTTAAACATTCTGCATTCACTATTCAGAGACACTGCGTCTAAAACACACACTACATCCACTAAACACATTGCATCTAGTACACACAAAAACTACATCCACTAGACAAACACACTACATCCACTACACACACTCTGCATTCACTGCACAAACAGTATCTAATACACACAAACACTACATCCATTACACACATTCTAATTCCACTATACACACCACATTCAGTCCTGCATCATTGTCTGCGGACTAGGTAAGAGTCCTGTGGGCGGACTTGTGGGTGGGCCGGGGGGGGGGGGGCGGGCCGGGGGGATGGGGCGGGGGGCCCAGACCTTGTGCTTTGTCAGGGGCCCCAAAATTTCTGGTGGCGGCCCTGCCTCCAGGTGACCTGATTAAAGGACAACATAGGCTTGCTCCCGTTTGCAGTACTGGCAGACAAATATCAGCTTCAGCCTAGAGTAATATTCTCTCACATATATCCAAATTCTCAACTGTTTGTTGGAGATGTCATCAAACAACGAGCTCATTACTCCACATTTTCTGGACATGCTCCCTTCTGGTTTCTTACTAGGCAAATACATTAGTCACACTTGTGGTAAATCTCTCCCATGCTCACCTGAGGTATACCTACTTGATATGCCACTTTCTTTGATTACAGAATCAGTACAGAAATGATTTTAAATATCCTAATAGCTTGCAAAAACGGCTTTGGCTATGTCTTGGAAATTTGTATCTCTGCCAGATCTGCAAATAGTTACCGATCGCCTCAACACCTCAAAACAATGTAAAGAAATGGCACACAGGGCTAACAATACATATCCCAAGTACCAGAAGATTTGGCAATATTGAAAGGAGGAGGTGCCCCCTCCTGATCCAGTGGTGCTGCTTTGTTCCTAGGTCAAAATTTTTGTATTCCTTCCTTCCTTTCTTCTTCTTTTCTCTTTTTCTTCTTCTTCTCTGCCCCAACCTTCCTCTTCTATTTACCTTACTGCTTTAACCCCTTAAGACCGCAGCCAAATGTACAAGTTGTGATCCAAAAAAAACGTAAACAAAACCTGGCATTTGCGCTATATGTCTGTCCATATTAAATGCACCTACACTCATTACATATCATTTTATTCAGGGGAAACAGGGCTTTCGTTTAACATCAAATATTTAGGTATGGAACATAATTTAATATGAAAACAATATAAAAAAATGGGAGAAAATAAGAATTTTTAAAAAAAAAATAGTTCTTCGTGACATTTTAACTGTGAATGTCAAAATACTGTTTGCTTATTGTCTCAATACAATATACATAGTTGTATTCAGCAATGTCTCACGTGTAAAACAGTACCCCCTATGTACAGGTTTTATGGTGTTTTGGGAAGTTACAGGGTCAAATATAGCATGTTACATATTTCAGTTGTTTCACATTGAAATTAGCCAGATTGCTTACGTTGCCTTTGAGACCATATGGTAGCCCAGAAATAAGAATTACCCCCATGATGGCATAACATTTGCAAAAGTAAACAACCCAAGGTATTGCAAATGGAGTATGTCCAGTCTTTTTTAGTAGCCACTTGGTCACAAACACTGGCCAAAGTTAGTGTTAATATTTGAAAATGCAAAAAACTAATTTGAACGCAAATTTTGCCCAGTGTCTGTGACTTAGTGGCTACTAAAAAAAACTGAACATACCCTATTTGCAATACCCTGGATTGTCTACTATTGCAAATGGTATGCCATCATGGGGATAATTTTCATTCCTGGGCTACCATATGGTCTCAAAGGCAACCTGGTGAATTTTAATGTGAAAAAACTGAAACGCAAACCTTATATTTGACTCTGTAACTTTTGAAAACACCATAAAACCTGTGCATGAGGGGTACTGTTATACTCAGGAGACTTTGCTGAACACAAATATTAGTGTTTCAAAACAGTAAAACGTATCACAACAATTATATCGTCAGTGTAAGTGCCATTTGTGTGTGAAAAATTCAAAAAATGTCACTGTCACTGACGATATCGTCGTTGTAATATATTTTACTGTTTTGAAACACTAATAGTTGTGTTCAGCGAAGTCTTCCAAGTAAAACAGTACCCCCTATGCACAGGTTTTATGGTGTCTTGGAAAGTTATAGGGTTAAATATAGTGCTAGAAAATTTAATTCCCTGAACTTTCGGCCTGGGTTGTCAGGCAGGTCCTGCAAATTGTAATTAATAAAATGACCTAATTATGTAAAATTATTACATAAATATATACGTAGAATTATATATATATATATATATATATATAAAAATAGAAAATAATCTTGCACTCCATGAAATAAAAAGTTACTTGCCTGGTGCTTGTCAAGCAAAAATGTAGAAAATTGTAGAGATGATAGCACTCTCAGGACTCCAATATAAGATTTAACTTTTAATAATTTACAGGATAAAAGATCGACGTTTCAGTCTGCTATGTGTGTATATATATGTATATAATTTTTTTTATTATTTTTATTTATATATAGGTATATAGATATATAGATATATATATTATTTTGTTCTACATGTATTTTGATATCAATATATATATATAAATTTTAAAATACAGTTAGAACGAAATTACGCATGTTTATATATTTTTTATCTATTAATTTTTTTATTATTTTTTCAATTTTATTTTTAACGTATTTATATATGTATTTATTTTTTATTATATATAAATATATATAATAAAAATCTTATTTTTACACTGTTTTAACTTTTTTTTTTCAGACAGCAGGGGGAGTACCTGTCATTACAGGCACTCCCCCTGCTGGCAATGCCTTGGACGGCTATGCCGTCCATGTGATTGCGGGGACCTCGCAAGGACCTTGCGATCACATGGCCCTGGGGGGACTGACTCCCTGGGCTCCCAGGTAAGTCCCCCATACCGCGATCGCCCGCGACCGGGTAAGTAGAAAAGATCGCAGGGCGTTCTATGCCGTCCTGCGGCGTTTAGAGCCACCAAAATAAGGACGGCATAGAATGTCATGCGGTCTTAAGGGGTTAAATTTACAGGATGCAGTGAAAGCTTCACTTATTGAACGCATTAAACTAACTTTTCTGTTGAAACCAATTAATATCTACTAAGTCTAATCCTGTCAACACGCATGCTGCAACCTATAATACTATAATCATACATTTTCTGTACTGAGTATACTGAGTGTGCAATCTTCTATGACAAATGATTGTGATTACTACATCTTCACTGAATGTTTTGCTTCTGCCTTAGTTTTTAAATTCTACAATAAAAATTATTCTTAAAAAAAAAAAAAAAAAAAGATATATGTTAGCCAGCCTGGAAATCTTGTTCTAAGTTGTCTAAAAACGTCCCAAAGATTCGGCTATGTTTGAGTTAGACCTCCATCAGCAAAGTAAGTAAACTGAGTATGTGCAGTGTTTTAGAGCGACAAACTGCACTTTCAGACTCCAAGCACCACAACTACTTCAAATCACTGAAATGGTCATGGTGCTTGAAGTAACTCTTTAACAGTACAGATACATATTTCTTTATCAATATGCATTCCTTTAAAAAAAAAAAAAAAAAATTAAAATTTGAATTTTTGTAAACCTTAAGGAATATTTATTTTAGATACAGTGTGCAATTTATATTCCTTACAAAGCAAACTGTGGGAAATAATGGGTTAAATGCTGCCATAGTCTATACTAGTCATAAACACAGAGTAGGGATTGGATAGATTTTAGTATGTAAACAGTATGAAGTGAGATAACAGGTAAGGGTGCAAACTGTGTTGTTACCAGAATAAATGTTCTTGTTTCTCTGCTTAGAAATTAAATCACTCCAGTACAAACACATGCTCCCACCTGTGTTTCTATAATGTCATAAAGTCTTCTCAGATCAATGCTAATCCCATAAGTATCCCCTGGCAGAGATTGGACACTCTTGATCCTCTTAACAACTGTCCCCATAGGAATTCACAATTCAAATATGATAAGCTGCATGGGTTAAATGCAATTCATATAGTCTCCAATCTAAAGCTTTTCTTGGACCTACGATCCAATCAGCAGGGAGTATCAAAACCTCTGTGACAGCGATTTCCTCCTGTTCAGCCCAGCATTACTCCTCGATAACCTGTTGTCACATAAATGCGTTGGGGTCATGGGGGATGTTAAAACTTTACACAGTGGTTGGAAAGCAGTCTTTATTATTTTCTGTTTTCTATTAACATATTAATCTGCATATTTTTAAAGTTCCAACATTTATAACAGCAACGCAGTACTATTTTGTGCTTAAAACAACCTGTGATATTTTTTTTCTTTTGCGAAAAGTCTGTCTTATGTAATCTAGCTGAAAAACATTTTGCAAGAATGACCTTCCTTCCCTTCTAGTTTCAGCAGACCTATGTTAACAATGTCTGCAATATTATCCATTGCTTACCACATTAGAATAAGTTGCAAAAATATAATTAATAATCATTATTACACAGCATTAGCATTAAAACCTGCAGCACTCTGAGGTGTTGATGGTGATAGAAGTGTCCTGTGTCCAACCCCGACTGTAAGTATTCAGACAGTTTGACTGTCTGCTGGACTATGCTCCCTGCATGTCACAATCCTCATCTCTCATGGTCTAGGTCTGGAAGAAGTGAGATTTTACTCTTCTGACCTCTGTCCTTGATCTCACATTGCTTAATAGTTGATGCAATGTCTCCATGACACCTCTGTGGCACAAACTAGGATATCACATTATATGTTGACAGCTTTCCATAACTCAGTCCTAGCTCACAGAAGTGAAATGCTTAAAAGCAGCAAGACGTCTTTGTGCAGATTGTGGTTCTCTCATGGTTTCCAGTGGGAACTGGTTAAATGGTTACTCCAAGCATTGTAACCACTACAACCCACTGTAGTGGGTATGTTACCAGGTGTACCCTGGCCCAGGTCTACCTTAATGGGGCACACCATTGAGCAATGTTTCACCCTCTTGCTTGGTTCCATGCCATGCTCTGAGTGCTAGGTGATTCGCTTCCAGCTTCTGTGGATTTACAAAAGCAGGAAGCCGATCCACTTGCCATTTACTGGCTTAGAGCGTTATCCAACCACTCTCAGCTAATGAATGGCACAAAGTGCATGAAAATTTGCCAAGAATTGACCTTAGCCAATCTGAAAATATTGTTCTAGGCTGGTTTATGATGCCCCAATGATGTCGCTGAATATGGAGATACACCTTCAGCAGCAAATGGGTTAATCTCCATATGAGCAGCATTTTATACTGAAAATCTGCACATACAGACTCCAGGTACCCTGACAAATTCAAATCACTGAAGTGGTTATGATGTTTGGAGTAAGCCTTTAAGGCCATAACTGATTCTGATCCATCACTTTTCACTTCTCTAATATTCTAAAATTACTCTAGAATGTAAGCTCTTTTGAGCAGGGCCCTCGACAGCGTCTGTGCCTTTGCATCCAACTCGTCTTTTTACAAATACTTGTCTGTTAGTCCAATTAGTGTACAGTGCTGTGAAATTTGTTGGTGCTTTATAAATAATAATATATATTCTCAAGTGTTGCCCCATTTCTATGGAATTCTCTTTCCCATACCATCATACTCTCACCTAGCCTCTAGTCCTTTAAGAAGTCACTGAAAACACACGTCTTTAGAAAAACCTATCATATTCTTGGGTGACACTTCTCTCATTACAATTACCCTCCTAAGTCACAATACCTTCCAGAGCCCAGGTCTCTCTCTCCTTCCACACACCACTTTTACTTATTTTGACACAGGCATCAATCCACCCTCCACTCTGATATGCTGTTCTTTCTCTTGCATTTCTTCAACATTTCCCCACAGATTGTAAGCTCTGAGTGCTCCTATCACCACTTGGACTTCTACTGTCTTTAATTTTCACATTATTTCTACTTTTTCACCCTTAGTATTTCTCCACATTCTCTTGTTCCTTCTTCATAATGTTATGGTTATGTATTTCATCTGCGATGGTGACACTCATTAGATCCTAACCTTATTTACTCCATCTGGTGTAGTCTGTGGTTGCTAGATTTCAGATGGAATCCTCCATTCATCATGAGTAGTTTCCAGGTCTTGATATCCATGCTGTTCAGCTCGCCTCATGACCAACTTATTATCCCAGCTTGGTAGCTGATTACTGGTAGGTCATACGTATTGATTGAGTGCAGCTTAATATGAGAAATAAACTTGACAAAGACATTTGTCTATAATTGCTTGATTATTAATGCCCCAAGCAGTTCATTGAATGAGGATGTTGCTGTCCTACTTGACTCTTCCTCATGGTTCTCATTTGTTTGTGGTATCCACAGGTACTTGTAGTTGTCTTTTATTTAGCCTTCTGGTAAATAGCCTTCAACTCCTTTAGTCCTGATCAGCTGCCCTCTTTTCTACCTTCCACATATATGTTGTCGGAATGACATTCCAAAGTCCTTGCTGTATATTCTAGATAAGTGGAGAGGGAATTAGTCCATCTTATTCTTGTCATACAACTTGATGTCATCCATGTAGAGGAGGTTGCTGATAGTAGCTCCACTCTTAAACCTATATCACTACCTAGTCTTCAAGATGATATTGCTAAGGCTTATGCAGAACAGAACCAGAGATAGTGCATCACCTTGGTATAGGCCATATTTGAGGCTCACATGTGTAATTTTATCACTTGTTGGCCTTGCATAAAGCCAAGCATTACAGTATTCATGTGAGTGTCATTGTGTGGTAGGCTGTCTTGTAGAGACACAGATTTGTTTTGTCTGATCTTGGAATCTTGTATGAGTGCTTGGTCTAGCAGCAGTTGAGGTTTTAAGCCTCTGGTGTTTTTCCTATCTCCTTCTAAATATTTCTCATTCATTGACTCATATGACCAACAATCTTAAAGGCTATGATGCTGGACAGAACTTTCCATGAGGCAGGTGATTGGTCAGTAGTTAGATGGTGTTGTTCCCTTATGAAGGTCTCACATGACAAGTATTTTTCTGCCTTCTGTTAGCCAGTCAGAGTGAGAGCCTGTTGCTATTACTTGGTTAAATTATGCTTCTAGTTGTCCATAAAGCATTGTTCATTTATTCATCCATTAGGTGTAAATTGTGTCAGGTCCTGGTGTTGGACAACTCTTTATATTGACTACTTTTTATTCGAGTACCTCCTAATTTGATGGTTACTGCTACCTGTTCTAAGAGCATTTAAATGTCTGTGTTATGTGTTTTATAGTGAGCTTTAATGTTATGTGATGCTTTCTTCCAGGTGTCCTTCTAGTACTGTTCAGTCTCAGCTCTGAGTAGATCCTGGGTGGTTATGTAATGTAGCTGTGAGTACATCTTGGATAGTTCTTTGGAGAACATGGTGCAACTTTCACCTATGAAAGTAAGTTTAAGTAGCGAATACAAAAAAAGAAAATAAATACATTGTGGATTGATTACTCATTATATAATGCGGTAAAGGAAAGGGTAGAGCCCACTTGTCAGTTCTTTGCCCAATAAACCTTGGGACCAGGGAACACCACTTTCGGATTTTAATTTTGTTTCATTTTCCATGCCTATTTATCTTTAAATTGCAAAAATTATATGGCCAGAAATTATATGAATAATTCCTGGGCCAGGAAAAATTGGAAAAAAAAAGTAAAATTACAGTTAAAATGTTCTTCTTAGTTTTTCTCCTCTCTTGCCATTGCCAAAAACTACAATAATGGCTTCGTTTGTACCTGCATACACAGCCTCCTTGTCCCTAACTGATTTCCATCTTGCTGTATTTAACATGCAGCCATGTTTTCCCATATTGCTTAATGTCCTGCCACATGCTATGTTATGGGATGCCCATCATTTGGACCTGGTGCATGAAACCTTCTCATCCAATGTAGTAACCATTTTAAAAACAGAATCATTTGCTGGTGAATTGTTTTTCAGCACAATGCATAGTCTCAAAGTAACAGAACATGAAATTGTCAGTCTACATGTTTTGTGGATGGTAGAAACTATTTCTTCATGTCTATCAACAACATAAGGTAAAATCCTTTCCGCTTACCTATTTATTTTATCATTTATTTATTTGACCTTGCTGATGATCTGTTATAAATAGAGTATAAACTATGTCATAGCTAGAAGACAAAACACAGAACTGATAAAGGAAACAAAGATAATAATAATTAGGACACTTAATGAAAAGGGTACGGAGACAGACAGATAGATAGATAGATGATAGATAGATAGACAGATAGATAGATAGATAGACAGACATAGTACATTCAGCAATAAATGGACTTATTATACTTTAAAGACGCTATGTAAATCCACAGATATTACACTCTAGGGTTTTTTTTTAAGTGATGCAATCGATTTGTATTTCTAAAGTTGTATTAGGTATACGCTTAAGCAGAAATGAAGTGCAATATGCAAATAGTTCTAATTGGACCGCTAATAGAGCATGTCTCTGTTGTTTTTTGTAGGGAGTTTTATGCCTATGTAATCAGTGCAGACAGCCGTTAAGTAAATGAAGAAGCAACTAACAATGTCAGAAAAAAGACCGGGCGGTTCCAGATGACACTACCCTAATCTTCCAGGACCCATTAAATGGCAGTTTCAACGTATTAGCTACCATAACATCCTTGAATATCAGTGATTTTATTTGCAGCATCAAACATTCCATTTCATGCCCCATTAACAGTGGGAGCCTGAGCTTTTTGACGCAGCTAAACATTTTACTAACTACCTGGACTAAGTAACCAATTAACTTTTGGAGACAATACGGCCAATTAAGCGCGAAAAGGTAAGGCCGTCATCCCCCACTAAAACTGAATTTGCTTTTCTCCCCTCTCTTTACTTTTCTCTCATATGGTGCTTCTTGTCTCACTTCAATTGTTAATGGAGCCACAGACCTTATTAACCCCTTCTAAGAGGGATAATAGAATAGTTCAGCAGGTTATCATTTACAATGGAGTGTGACTGCAGGAAAAAGCCCCTTAGTGCCACTTATTTACCTAACCACTTTCTGTGACATTATCCTCATAACAAGGCTGGTATCAACGCTGTTATATCAGAGTTTAAAATGTCAAATTCTTTAAACACACACGTTTTGTTCAATGTTCGCCATTTTTTAGATTCTAAAGGTACAGTTAACCTTTTTGTGAAAATGAATATGATATAAACAGACAACAAATGATTCCAGATTTCTTTTTAAATTAAAGGTAGAGTATAGAAGACTAATGTACACCCGTATCTGTGCTGATATAAGCAGTGTTTGTGAGGTCAACGGAGGCTAAAGTAACCCGGAGCTATTAAACCACGGACAAGCATTTGTCTCCCAGTCATAGTCATAATGTTATGACTATATTTTTATTCCAAAATATAGGACTTACCTTTATTTAAAGTTATACAAGCCAGCATGTAAACTGAATGACTATCATTTGTTGGGATAAGAAACTAACAATTAACTTCTCTGTATTCTATGAGGTCTAATTGCAGGTTGGAGATAAGCCCAGATAGCCCAGTTAGGTCAAACGTGTCATACAGTGATAAAGGGGTCCCAAGTGTGTCTACCACTAACTACCATTTTTATTGAAAGAAATAACTGGAGTTAAGAATAGACACTGTTCCTATATTCAGAATCACACTTTTTGAAAATAAATATTTAAAGATACACTAAAAGCACTAAAACAACTTTAGGTTAATGAAGTGGTTTTGGTGTATATATCATGTCAAAGTAGGTCTAACTGCTCAATTCTCTACCATTTAGAAGTTAAATCACTTTGTTTATGCAGCTCGTGCAGGGTCATTTTATTTTCAAGGGTTCAAGCCCGCAAAGATCTTAAGGGCTTCTTGGTTTCTACCTTGGTCATGTAGGGTATTCAGAAACATTTGTTTCTTTTACTCAGCGCCCACCCATGTGTACACATGACTTAAGTTGTATGTTTTTTTACTTATTTAATAGCATTTCAAAGTAAGAATACATAAAAAAAAAATGACCAACATAATTTGCTCAGAATACCCATTGTGACAAACGCCGCTTTCCACAGACGTTTGCTACAGTTTCCTAGAGGAGTGTGGAAGCTGGCTCCCTGCCCACCGACTATGGGCCAGGTCAGCGACTGTAAAGACCCATCTTTTATTTTCCCCCGTTTGGGCACTTTTCATTTGTGCGCATAGAACCGAACGCTAGCTCCCTGGCAGCTGTTTGCATGGACCAAAACCGCGAATAGTCTTCAGGAGGACTTAGCCACGAATTATTATTATTATTATTATTATTATTATTATTGCCATTTATATAGCGCCAACAGATTCCGTAGCGCTTTACAATATTATGAGAGGGGGATTTAACTATAAATAGGACAATTACAAAGAACTTACAGGAACAATATTTTGAAGAGGTCCCTGCTCAATTGAGCTTACATTCTATAGGAGGTGGGGTGTAAAACACATTAGGACATGAATTTGCAGACAAATAAGGTGGGTTGCCCTTTAGGAGAGAGCAAGAGACAGGTATGTGAGGTAGAGGTTACTCTGGGAGGCCAATGATCTGGAACTACTTTCGGCATGAAGACTTTGTAGTTCCCAGTCGGTCCCCAGCGGCACTTAGCCATGATTCTATGAAACTATTTTGGGCATAGGACCATGCGTGCGGTCGGTCAAATTATGACTTCCATAAAAATCCTGAACCCCTGAACCAATCTGGGTGATTTTTGGATATGTTGGTCACCCAGATCAGGGCTATCAGGGGATTAGGGGGTTTTATGTATTTTAACCCCTTAAGGACCAAACTTCTGGAATAAAAGGGAATCGTGACATGTCACACATGGCATGTGTCCTTAAGGGGTTAAGGTACTTTTGGGGTGTTTGGGAAATGTGTGTTTTTTGTGCCTGCAGATAATTGAGTTTAATACAGTGCTTCACTCAATTATCTCCCAGGCACAGGGGAGGAATTATCTTGTTTTTTTTATGGGAATGTCCTGGACCTGAGAGCCAATGTAATCGTGTATATGTATTTACTGTAGTCTTCTCTCAGTATCAGGGGGGAGTGCCCCTTACATGGGGATCTGCATATAAGACCAGTTGTGGCTGCTAATAAACGTATTCCAGCGTGTACTTACAGAACTATGTGTTGTATGGTTACTGGGAGGGGAAAGGGCTACTCTTTAATCACTGTTCCAGTGTGGAGGATTCAACAGGGAAAGTCCTTGTAAGGACTAGAACTCCCAGGACTGAGTGTCGTCCAGTGCCTGGGGGTGTCTAGAGTGAATTCCCCATTTGGCTCCAGGAGGGAGCGGTTCCAGGACCCCAGTCAAGTCATGGCAACTGTGGGCAGAAGTGCTGTGGTTTGTCCCCTGTTCCAGCTAGGAAGCGGTCCTTGGCGGAGGTACCCAGCTAGGGGTACAGGGAGCTCCGTTACACCCATCTTTTCTACACACCTGATTTTCTGCCTTTCCTTTTTGAAAGAAACCCCATGCACCATAACTACTACAAGAGGGTGCTCTAGTGCTTATTCGCCACAAGGTCCCTGCCCTCATGTAAATAGTCAAACTGCTTACTAATGATTTGACTTTTTACCTAGGCTCAACCGAGTGCCGCTTCCTGCTTCCTCTCAGCCAAAAACTCTCCTCACTGAGATAAACCCAGGGATACATGGTTTAGCTCATTGTCTGAGAGCAATCAGATGATGCGGGACTCAAAATAACGAATGCTCTTAGCAAGAACTTATGGTCCTCATTTATGGTTGAGAGGAGGCAGGGTGCGGCACCCGGCAGACCCCAAATGGAACCAAATTACTGGAAGTAAATCTCCTCTGCATGACACTGTAACACCAGTTAATCATTAAGGCATTCTTAGGTGTCATTTGTGAGAGGTAGCTGATAAATGAGGACATATAGCTATATAGGTAATGTGATCAACCGCGACATTAAAACCACAGGCAGTTGAAGTGAATAACATTGATTATATAATTATAATGGCACCTGTTAAGGGGTAGGATATATGAGGCAGCAAGTGAACAGTTCTTGCATGTCATGTGGTGGAAGCCGGAACAATTGTCAAGTGAAAAGATCGGAGTGACTTTGATAGTGATGCATGATGACTGGGTCAGAGCAGTGTCAAGTCTTGTGGCATGTTCTTGGTATGTAATGGTTACAGCCTACCAAAAGTGGTGCAAGGAAGGGCAAACAGTGAACCGGAATTATGGTCATGGGCACCCAAGGCACTTTTATGCACATTTAAAGTGAAGGCTAGTTCGTCTGGTCCGATCACACAGAAGAACTACTGTAGCTTGCTGAAAAACTTAATGCTGGCCAAGACAGAGAGGTGTCAGAACACACAGTGCATCACAATTTGCTACATATGGGGCTGCATAGCCATAGACCAGTCAAAGTGCCCATGAGGATCCCTGTCTACCATCGAAAGCACCTTCAATGTGAGCACGGGTCCATTGAGCAGTGGAAGAAAGTTGTCTGGTCTGATAAATCACATGTCCTAGCTCCCACCTTAGATCTTAGGTGGATGGTAGGGTATGTGTTCATCGTTTACCTGGGGAAGAGATGACAGCAGGATGCAGTATGGGAAGAAGGCAGGCCGGCAGAGACCGTGAAATCCTCCGGGCAATGTTCTGCTGGGAAACCTTAGGTCCTGGTATTCATGTGGATGTTACTTTGACACATACCACCTACCTAGAGATTGTTTCAGACCACAGACCACCGCAACGGTGTTCCCTGAAGGCAGTGGTCTCTTTCAGCAGAATAATGCACCCTGCACAAACAAGTTTTAGTTCACTTGTTCTGTTACATTTCAGATGAAATCTATACCATTTGCTTTTCAGATGAATCACATGCACAAAGCCAGTCTAGCAGGCCCCCTCCTATGTTTATTTAGTTTTCTTGGGCCTTGTTAATTAAAAAATGCTTTTTTTTTATTTTCCAGACACAATGAAAAAAGTAGTTTTAATATCTTTACATTTTTCCTGTGCCACTGTTGCATACTAATAACCTGTTCCAGCAATTATACAGTTTTTAAAAGAAAATCATAACAATAGAAGGACTACTTACCTTACTTACGTACACAAGCAATCCCCAAAGATATGTGAGCATTTGATGTATTTACTTTGCTTTATCAAGACCTTTGTAACATTGCTGCATTATTGACTTCTCATCTCCTCAAACTATCTAGGTACACACCTGCATCTCTGATCTGATAGATTCTCTTCATTAATATGCATGGTCACATCTATAAAAACAACACACAAAGCCTACCTTGTCCAACTTAATACCATGCATACATGTTTGCAAATTACACATACTATGATTAAACTCTGTTATTGAATGAGTCATGCAATGTGTTATCTCACTAATGTGACATTCCTGACTCATTGCATGGCATTGTATCAATAATATTCATTATTTAACCCCTTAAGGACCAAACTTCTGGAATAAAAGGGAATCATGACATGTCACACGTCATGTGTCCTTAAGGGGTTAAAGTACATGTATTTTTTATCAGCTTCGGATTGTTCTGTTTATTGCTGACTTATTAATACCTGAGCAATTCCTGAGTCACTTAATCTAATCCAATTTTCAGTTTGCCCAAATCTGAAATCCTTTTTTTTTTTTTATCGCCACTCTATCTGTTAGCAAATACTTTGAGATGTTGTGGAGATGATATAAAGTTGAAAATCTTTGTTCTTGCATTATGGAAGCAACTCAACTCTTTAATGAAGAAATAGTTAGGGTTTCTAAAACTTCTGTATGTGTTGAGATCCAAGGTGAGATTTTCTCAGTACACTGCTATTGAATTTATTAAAGGCACACTTTAGTCACCAGAACAACTACAGCTCAATGCAGTTATTCTGGTATGTATAGCCTGTCCCTGCAGGCTTTTGGCTGTAAACAATGCCTTTTCAGAGTTTCCATAGGAACATCTTAAGTGGCCACTCCTCAGACGCTCTGCATGGAGACGCTGAACTTTTCCCATAGAGATGCATTGATTCAATGCATCTCTATGAAGAGATGCTGATTGGCCAGACCAGTGTTTGGTCCTGCCCCCGCCCCACGTCAGACAATCTAATGATTTTCCTATGATCAACTCTGATGATGTCAGACAAAGGTTGATCGGGGGTGGCCAGCACCAGCGGATCTATGCAGCACTAGAAATAAGGTAAGTTGAGGGGCGTGGCCGACTGACGAACCTAATGGACGCACATTAATCCTCCTGCTCCGGACTCACTTGCAATCTACCGCAATCGGAGAAAATAGAAGACGATGGGTAACCAAAGAAAGAACCAGAATGGTCAAGGTCAAACAGGGAAAACACCGATAGCTAAATCGGGCTCCTTAACCAGATATTTTAAGGAAAACTCTGACCGTCCATCGGAGGCCCCAGCCGCGGCCTCGAGTACTCTAGAAACGGAACTTAGCTCAGACTCTATGCCACCACGCAGCCCCAGTTACTCTGAAAGCTCTCAACAAGCTGACAACCACGATGATCAAGACAACATAGATTTAAAACGAGTAGTTAAAAGCTTACCATCGATAGCTGATATTCAACGCATGTTCAACAAAATGGAGGCGTCCTTCCAAACCAAAATGGAAGCGATAGGCACCGACGTCCAACAACTAAACCTGAGAGTATCAGACCTGGAAGAAGAAAGAGATATGATGCAAACGCAAATTACAAATATTGCGACAACACTTGACTCACAAATAATGAACTGGACCTCCACTCAACGCCACATCGATGATCTCGATAATAGAAGTTGGAGAAACAACCTCCGGATTAGAGGTATGCCAGAAACGCAAGGGGAAAACATTATGGAACTCCTCACAGAGCTCTTTAATCTAATATTGGGTGACCCCACGGGCAATCCGATCCTATTCGATAGAGCCCACAGATCCCTGCGACCTAGAAACTTGTCGCAAGACAGCCCGAGAGATATTATATGTAGGCTACACTACTTTAACATCAAAGATAATATCATCAAAGCTCTAAGAGACACAAATCAACCTCTTCTATTTCACGGATGCACGATCCAAATATTCCCGGACCTATCGTGGTACACACTCCAGGCGCGAAGGGCCCTCAAACCCATCACAGAGCTACTACAAAAGAGAAATATTAGATACCGCTGGGGATTCCCTTTTGCCCTGATAGTATCTAACAAAGGTACTATCCACTCTATTTCAACGTTCTTCGATATACCTACTTTCCTCCAAGCATTAGATCTACCGAGTACTCCGGTGGTAAATTGGAATAACCCACCACCTAACCAAGACTCCATGATGCCGCTTTCCCAGAGACAAAGATGGGCCACTCCGGCGAGGAAAAGACGCACAGACCGAAGATTCCAGTATCCCAACCAAAGGCAACAAAAATTCAACGAAAGCACACCGCAGAGGCAAAACAACACGGACAACATCCCATGTTGATCTGTTGATAACTTCACACGAGACTTTTATGAACTCTTGAGTTGGAGTAATCTACCCTTCTTCTGCCGTTTTCACAAAGCTCCAATTCTTTGTAATCAAACATTCATCCACCCTTTGTTTTATTAATCCATGCTGAACCTTCGTTTAAGCTCTACTGAAACAGGTCGTATATCGATTTTATTAAGCTTGCATTCTTTACATAACTAATTCTTGTTTACAGTTGAATAGTAATGTTAGTCTTGTTAAAACCTACATAGCGTGTATTATTAGACAGTAACTAATATATTTCAATGCCAACAAAAGTAACAGGTAGATATTTCTGAAACCAATCTTCTTTCATCAGCTATGTTCATATTCTAATGACATTATATATCCCATTTATGCATCCCTGCAACTTCACATATATAGATATATAATAATATCCTTAATTTCCTAGATAACTACTACCCAATCACGACTGAGACGAACATAGTTGTCAATAAATATAAATAATTTTTCGAAATATGTACTATACTACCTGACAGCACCGAAATTATCTCACCAGCTACTTACAAACCATAACATGCCAACTTTCCATACTAAATAATACCTCTAACCATCAGTAAGACTTACGACCTCCAAACCCTCAATCTTCAGCTAGAGACTTTGTTAAAACTTACTGAATGTAACATGTGTCTCTCTTAAACGTACACCTTAACCTACCTGTACACGCCTATAATGCTGGTAATTTAGACACCTGCTAATTTCTCCATTACTACTATTTAAGCTTTGAGATTGCAACCTGAGTCCCCAGCCTCAGATCCAGTCCACAACCCCAAAAATAACCTGGTTCTATCTTTAGCGTCGAGATAGAACTGAATTTCCCTCAGGGGAAAAAAATTCTAAATCCTCTATCCATCATATTCTTTATCCTCCCTTTTGCTTCTCCTATCTCCCTACTCCCCTCCTTTCCTATACCTATACCTATCCTTATCTCCCTTCTTCCAATTCTCAATCATCCCTCCACACTTCCCTAAACCTATAGTTTCAGGACAATCACATCCAGCGAGTATTCTTAATCCTCTCAGGATTTGACAGGCATATCCATCCTCTGTTTTTCCAGAGGACCTCAATTTCTCTAACCATTGTTAAAAGTTTTATTGTTTTTTTTTATGCTTTGTTTGATATCGTTGTTTACATTGCTATTGATAATTGGTTATACCACTTAAATATTCTAGTCAATTACTGTAATTGAAAACTTTTATATTATTACCTGACTCTTCAGATCTACTCACAGGTGCTGTAAGGCCAAGTCATTCCTCCATCTCTTAAATTTCCCAAAACCTCTCAACTTTTAGACTCCTCCCTGAAAGACTGAACAATTATCCCTCCTAACACACCATTTCTGTCTCCTCATCAAAGGAGCCCAAACTCAACTCAACCTCTGTCCTACACCAAATCAAACTATACTACGTCTTACAGACCTACTTACTTATCCTACTCACTCACTCCACTATCCATATCAACCAGTATACCGGGTCGATTTATCATTATCTCATCATCCAAGGCAAATATGACTAATATCACAATCCACACTCAAAATGCTAGGGGTTTGAACTCCCCCGAAAAAAGATCCCTCGCTCTTACTGATTTCAAAAGATATAAGGCACAAGTAGTTTTTATACAAGAAACTCACTTCAGAAAAGACTCTGCTCCCAAACTACGTAATAAAGATTTCCCTATAGGATATTATAGTAACTTTTCAGAAGCGAAATCTAAAGGAGTGGCAATTCTCATAAGTCAACACGTTCAATTCTCCTTTCAAGAACAACTAGTTGACGACTCCGAAAGATTTATATTCGTTAAAGGCAAAATAGGTAACACACAAATCACTCTGGCCAACATCTACCTGCCCAATAAAAAACAAAATCACACTCTCCAAAAAATCTTACATAAACTATCAATTTTCCGGGAAGGAATCCTCATTATGGGAGAAGACATGAATATAGTGTTAGATGAATCACTAGACACCACCTCAAGCTCTAGAATATATCAATCCCAACCTCGTTCCCTCATTATAAAATCCTTATATGAGGCTCAACTATACGACAGTTGGAGATCCATACACCCCACAGGCAAAGATTACTCCTTCTATTCTGCACCTGCAGGCACATACTCACGAATTGACACTATATTTGTACAACATAGATATCTCCCACTAATTAAAGAAGCCAAATATGGCCCAATTACATGGTCAGACCATGCTCCCATGACACTTACTCTCACCCTACCTACCAATGCAACTCCATTCTTCCAATGGAAACTCAACGATACACTCCTAAACGACAAAACAACCCTAAACAAGTTAAGAGAAGCGGCATCGAACTATTTCTCAGAAAACAACACCAATGATACCACTCCTATCATGACTTGGGAAGCCCACAAGGCAGTTCTTCGAGGAGAACTTATTAAATCAGCAACTGCCCTCAAGAAACACAAGGAAAAACAGATAGAAAATCTCACAAGAGACATCACCAACCTAGAAAGCAAGCATAAAGCCAATCTTTCCTTAGATGATTACAAACAGCTTTTAGGCAAAAGATCGGAACTAGCATCTATCTTACAGCTTCAAGCGAAAAGGAAACTTTCCTTAACAAAAAGCACCTATTACTCCCAAAGTGGCAAAGCAGGCAAACTTTTATCCAAATCTATCCAACTAGAAAGACAATCAACTTTCATTTCTGAAATTAAGAAAAAGGACGGAACTAAAACTTGTCATATGCCGGAAATACTTTCTGCTTTTCACGAATTCTATACTCAACTTTATAATCTCAATAATATCAAGCCAACTTCTGAAGAAATAATAGAATTTCTTAAACCTAGGATTACACGCACGATTCCCTTGAACGAAATTGCATTTCTAGATAGCCCAATAACTGAAGAAGAATTTAGAATGACAATTAAATCCCTACCATTGGGCAAAAGCCCAGGCCCCGATGGATATACCGGGAAATACTACAAAGAATTGTCATCCATATTAGCACAACCATTTGTTCAGGCTTACAATATGTTCAACTTTCATCTACTATCCCAAACTCAGCACTTGAAGCAACTATCGCTATTATCCCTAAACCCGGGAAAGATAAAACTCTTTGTGGAAACTACAGACCTATTTCTCTTATCAATATAGACCTGAAGATACTGACCAAAATTATGGCCACAAGACTCAAACCAATTATGCCAACAATAATACACCCAGATCAAGCCGGCTTTATACTTGGTAGAGAGGCCAAAAATAATACCACGAAAATCATAAATATTATCCACTGGGCCCAAACCCATAACATCAACAGCGCACTCTTAGCCATTGATGCAGAAAAGGCTTTTGACAGAGTCAACTGGTCGCTACTAAAACACACACTAAAAGCTCTCAACTTTGGCCCTAGATGGTCAGAATGGATAGACGCTATCTACTCAAAACCTACTGCGAAACTGAGAATCAATGGCCAGCTTTCAAATTCAGTTACGATCTCAAATGGCACGAGACAAGGATGCCCACTATCACCACTCTTATTTATTTTGGTACTTGAACCCTTCCTCCAGGGCATCCGTGACAATAACCAAATAAAGGGAATACAGATCAAAAATCAAACCTATAAAGTCACAGCTTTCGCAGACGATCCTTTCTTTACAATGGCCGATCCACACAAAACCATTCCCATCATCATCAACGAGATGCAACTTTATGGGAAGATTTCTTTTTTTCAAGCCAATCTCAACAAATGTGATCTGATGCCAATCTCTCTACCAGACACACTGAGTAATGAGATCAAAGCCAAATTTGCCTTTCAATGGTCTCCTATCTCCATTAAATATCTAGGCATATACATACCCAAAAAATTAGATTCTACTTATTCCTTAAACTTCCCGCCTCTAATTGCTTCTATCACTAAAGACTTATCTAGATGGCACAAGCCATGCTTTGGATTGCTAGCCAGAGTTAACATTTTCAAAATGAATATCCTCCCCCGTATCCTATATCTGCTACAAACAATTCCACTACACATACCATCTAAATTCTTTTCCACACTTAAATCATTACTACTGAAATTTATTTGGGCTCATAATCCCCCCCGTCTGGCTTACCAAACTCTAATAAAGAAACGCGAACAAGGAGGCCTAAACCTTCCAGACCTTGAAAACTACTACAAAGCCACCCACCTACAAAGGATATACGAATGGACGAACAATTCCAACACTCTACAATGGGTGGAACTCGAAAAGGGCTGCACAGACATTCCGCTCCATATACTTCCTTGGATCCTCATCGATGATCAAAGAATGGGAAAACTAAATAAACACCCAACAATATCCCCTACCCTACATATTTGGCTCAAACTAAGAACACAAACAGAGATAGCACCGTATCCACCACCAATATATCCGTTATCTCACAATCCCTACTTACTGGAAGGCAACGCAGGGGTACAACTAGGCCTACACTTCAATGGCCCATTTCTACAACTCCGCGACGTAATTAAGAAAAACGAACTAAAAACCCTACGAGAACTTACGGATTCAGATAAACACTCCAGAATCCAACTATTTTCCTATGACCAAATGAAACATTTCATTATCACTAAATCACTCTTACCGATGGGAAATAGGCCTCTAACAGATTTCGAACTTCTTTGTTCTAAACACCCACCAAGAATTAGAACTTTATCAATTATCCACTCTATACTTAGAGAAAGTCTTCCTCAACAACCTCTCAGCTTCACCCTGAAATGGTCAAATGAATTTCAAACTACTCTAACAAGTATCCAATGGAAAAAGACCTTTATCTCAATTCATAAGGCATCAATATCCACTCATGCACAAGAATGTAACTACAAGAGAATAACCCGCTGGCATAACACTCCGGCTAAACTGCACAAATTCTACATTACTTCACCAGACTTATGTTGGAGATGTCAAAGCCCAAATGCACACCATGCTCACATTTGGTGGCAATGCCCAACTATTCAGAAATTCTGGAAGAGAATCCACAAAATTGTCCAACTAATTTGCCTAAACACCTTTACCTGCTCACAAGAATACTATATCTTTCTTCTCAGACCACAAGAACTCTCAAAGATAGAATACACCCTATTCTGTTACTTAGCTATGGCTGCCACCCAACTCATCCCTAAGTACTGGAAACAACCACAACCTCCCACGATACGGGAGTGGATCCAGAAGGTTGAAGAAATCAAACTAATGGAAGAAATTACTTCGGCCAAATTAGGAAAACTGAATAAATTCAGAGAGACTTGGAACCCCTGGAATGAATACAATACCTACACATCATTGGCTATTAAACATACAAACAATTAGACTATTCTGTTATCTCACCAATCTACATCAATAACCCTCTCAAGTAAAAACTTGGTCTTACAGCCCTTTACCTACCTTTACCTACCTTTATTTACTTTAACTCATGTTGTTCTATCTCCTCCCACTACCGATTACTTTCGCCTACTTTACTATATTTCACTTTCATTTATTTCACATTACATACTCTTACTAATTACTTCTAATTACCTTATCCTGCTCTACATTAATTCATATTACATTATATTGATACATATGGAGTGTGTAACTATGGAACCTATACTTCACTACAAGTAACACAAAGATAAACGAAGAATCATCGAATTAAATCTTCAGAGACTTTATAACCCCTACGTGTACTATTCTATAAGAAAAATACAGTAATTGTTACTAAATTCACCTTTAATGTAACCTTTTGTCAACCTGTTTAATCCTGACTCTGTATAAGTTATATTCTTACTATGTTGTAAACTCGCTTCAACATTTTATGTTTATTTTCAAAACTATAAAACAATAAAAATTATTAAATAGAAATAAGGTAAGTTTTCTTACCTTTTAAGGGGGCAAGCAAAATGGGAGGTATGTAGATCTCAATACTGTGTGAGTTAAATGCCTCACATTTTCAGCTATGCTTCTGTAGTGTTGGTGGTCTTGGACAAGTAAACAAATATATGCATAAGGACAAGTTAGACATACAGGAACAAATGGTGAAGATGGCCCTGCTTAAGTGAGCTTACATTCTCTTATGCCATATTCACCCTAGCCATATATTCAATTTCTTGCATGCTGCAAAACGATAGCTGCATTCTTATAATATATTTTAATATAATACTGAGCCTATTTGTGTGAAGAAATTCCCCTAGATTTGAAATATTTTTATACTTTCTTTTATGATCTTTTTCTGTGCCAATCTTCTTTAATTGTCATTTTCTTGTAGTATCTCTAATTTCAGTTTCTTTGTAATGCTCATAATATCATATTCTTCATATCCAAATTATTTTCTCCTATTTCTTCCTCTAAGCAGCATGTCTGCGAGAGCTTAAATAAGTTCTATAAATACTGCCGCACAGAAGACATTTTGTAAATTAACTTAATTCCTGTTTTCCTATTTTGCTGAAGTAACTGCTAAAACAGGATTTTATTGAAGCCACGCAATTTTACAAACTGATATCTACCTTAAACGTGGTTTCAGTTTCTTTAACAAGCATCAAGAAATCCCTAAATGGGCAGCAATTAGTTAGTATAAATTGTTTTGAAATTATTAAATATATTTAAAAATATAACTCAGAAATGAATTCTGTTTTCTGATTGGACTGGTGCTTTCATTCAGTCAATACAGCTAAAATTCAACCAATGAACAGCTTTTTCTATCCCTTTTATCTCTCCTCACAAACAGACCACATAACTTGGAGTATAGCGCAGAAATGTCCAGATAACCTCACTGACATTCAGGGATGAACTGACAGCCTTCTGGGCCCCCGGACAAAATTAGATCCAGGGCCCTTCGAAGACAAAATATTAAAGCAGCACTATAGTGCCAGGAAAACAAACTCGTCCCCCCCCCCCCCCCCCCACCCTCAGGGCCCCCCTGCCGCTGGGCTGAAGGGGTTAAAACCCTTTCAGCCACTTACCTTTCTCCTGCGCTGGGCTCCCTCGGCTCTGGTGAATTCTCCTACCTCTGCCGACGTCAGATTTGAATGCGCATTCGCGGCAAGAGGCGCGCACGCATTCAAACCGCCCGTAGGAAAGCATTACTAAATGCTTTCCTTTGGATGTCCAGCTTGTCTTCTCGCTGTGAGAATCGCGGAAGCGCCTCTAGCGGCTGTCAGTGAGACCGCCACTAGAAGCTGGATTAACCCTTAGTGAAACATAGCAATTT